>NC_079449.1:22135126-22445126 GCF_903798145.1 Danio aesculapii | reverse complement strand
TTGTAGAAATTATATATAGTATTTAGTTACAGTATATACACTCACTGGCCACTTTATTAGGTATACCTTACTAGTACCTGGTTGAACCTCCTTTTGCCTTCAGAACTGCCTTAATCTTTCGTGGCATAGATTCAACAAGGTATTGGAAGTATTGGACATTTGGGTCTATATTAACCTGATAGCATCACGCAGTTGCTGCAGATTTTTCGGCTACACATCCATGATGCGAATTTCCCATTCAGCTTTCATGTTGTTGACGCCAAATTCTGACCCTACCATCTGAATGTTGCAGCAGAAATCGAGACTCATCAGACCAGGCAACGTTTTCCCAATGTTCTATTTGGTTTTGGTGACCCTGTGCAAACTGTAGCCTCAGTTTCCTGTTCTTAGCTGACAGGAGTGGCACCCGGTGTGGTCTTTTCCTGCTGTAGCCCATCTGTCTCAAGGTTCAAAGTGTTATGCGTTCAGAGAGGCTTTTTTGCGTACCCTGGTTGTAACGAGTGGTTATTTGAGTTACTGTTGTCTTTCTATCAGCTCGAGCTTCTTCTCTGACCTCTGGCATACCTGCTGTTCGCTGGATATTTTCTCTTTTTCGGACCATTCTCTGTAAACCCTAAAGATGGTTGTGCGTGAAAATCCCAGTAGATCAGCAGTTTCTGAAATACTCAGACCAGCCTGCCTGGCACCAAGAACCATGCCACATTCAAAGTCACTTAAATCACCTTTCTTCCCCATTTTGATGCTCGGTTTGAACTGCAGCAGATCCTCTTGACCATGTCTACATACCTAAATGCATTGAGTTGCTGCCATGAGATTGGCTGATTAGAAATTTGCATTAATGTGCAGATAGACAGGTGTACCTAATAAACTGGCCGGTCAGTGTATATTAACCATATCAGTCTATATTTTATTGTAAATTATTTATATGTATGCTTCAGAAATCAGTTTTATGACAGGCAAACGTTGCCTGTCAGATATAACAGTAAGGCAAAGCAGATGCAGCCCCTGTCTTTTTTTGTTTGTCTCTTTTGGAACAACATAAGGGTGAATAAATGATGACAGAATTTTCATTTATCCCCTAAATGCTCCCTTTAAAGCTGTTAGTACAATACATGCTGCATAAAATTAGAGCTGACAAACATGCAGTTATGTAGACCGTTTGCTTCCCCATAACAACTCACTGATGTATACGCTAGCCAGTGCATGCACACCTGAGATGGCAAGATAGTGGGTAGAAAGAACCATATGTGTTGTGACACCCTGTCGCCTCTGCCTGCCTGAAAGCAGAAGATAAGTGCAGAAAAATTATGGCGGGAGCTGGCGGAATGGAGGGAGAGAAAGTGAGAGAGACAACAGTGGCTAAAGCCATGAAGACACAGACAGATCAACAGATAGAGTGCAGCGTGCCACCTGTGTAATGCTTGGCAGCTGAGAGATGTATTGTGCTGCTCTCTTTATTTGTTTCCTGAGTTATCTGGAGATCGGAATTTGGAGGTTCAATCTCGCTGATAATAAAGGGAGGTAATGAGGACTCCAGCACAGACAGCTGCAGTAGAGCAACATGGGAGCAGCCTCCTTAATACTGTCAGACACACGCTGGGAATAGTAGCATGCGTAGTCTACTTTCAGTCACTGGTGCTCAACTGACTACTGGACTGCTGGTGACTTTGGTTTACATTCACTTGCTGCATTCTGAAACTTTCACTTTTAAAAATGATGCTTCCAAAAGAATATTGATGGCACAGAAGAACTATTTTGGATACCCCCCAAAACACTCACAGTAAACAATTCTTAGTTAGATAATTCATCCATAACTGAACATTTACTCACTATTTAATCACCCTCAAGTGGTTCCAAACCTTTATGTGTTTCCTTTTTCGGTTGACCAAAAAATATGTTTTGAAAAAAAATCCATTGACTTCAAACAAATGCAATGGAAGTCAATAGTTACAGGTTTCCAACATTTTCCTAAATACCTTAATTTGTATTTAACACAAAAAAAGAAACCCAAACAGATTTTGTAACACAAGTAAAGTCTGACTAGATAATGACAGCATTTTCAGTATTGGGTGAACTATACCTTTAAAAGGAAAGTTCACCCAAATTTGAAAATTGTCCCATAATTTACACACTTTCAAGCCATCCTAAGTGTATATGACTTTCTTCTTTTATATGAATACTATCAGGGATGAAAATGATCCTGGCTCTTCCTAGGTTTAAAATGGCAGTGAATGTCATTCAAGATAATGAAGCCCAATAAAGTGCATCCATCCAGCGTAATAGAGGCCCACATGGCTCAGAGGGGTTAATAGAGGCCTTCTGAAGCAAAGCAATGCATTTATATAAGAAAAATATCCATATTTAAACTTTATAATCCCCAGTCGCTAGCTTTCAGAACAGTGGAAGGATTTTTTTCCGCTGCAAGGAAACAGCAGTTCTAATACCTAATGGGGTGATATGTTTACAAAAGGCAACAATATGAACAATTTAGGCACTAATACATATTATTTGGAACAAATATATACTATTTAGGAACTAATATGTGCTCATAAGGTACTAATATGTACCAATAAGCCACCGATATGTATCGTGTAAGGCAGGGGTTACCAAACCTTTCAATTCGCGACCCACAAAATAACAATGCCAGTGATTTTTGACCCCCAATATCCTCTGAGGTTGTTTTAAATATATAAACCTTGCACACAAAGGTGCACACATACCAATAGGCTCAAGTCTATTCATCATTTAATTTTAGAGTATGGCACTCGAAGACCATCCTCCATGTTTGGTTGTGGCCTGAATTTATTTTTAATATACGGGATCATTAAGTCTTAAGTTTAACCTGGTGCCATAAAATTAATCTGCTACGTCTGACGCTACTGCTATGTCTTTAATACAACGTAATCCCCCCATGTTGCAAAAAAATCAAAAGGCTGATGGCTTTTTATATGCTTTTTATGTAACTATAAATTTTTTTCTTCTGTAAGTTAATTCTAGTTTAATAAAATAAATTTGATTTTTGGAAATCACCAATCGACCCCCGCTCGTTGTCCCACGACACCCCTGGTGGGTCCCGACCCACACTTTGGGAAGCGCTGCTGTAAGGTAAACAGGGTACAAACATGTACCATGAATGGGTACTTCCCCAGTACTTCTCTTTTGTCCATTTACTATTAGAGTGTGTCAAACTGTAATGGACAACTACTGTATACAACTATAATGAAAAGAGCCAAGATTGTTTGAGAAATCTGTCCTCTTTATGAGTGCATAAAGTAACATCATGTTCTGTTTTTGGTTTAAAGAGCCCCTATTATGCATTAAAAAAAGCTAATATTTTGGTTTTGGGGGTCTTCAACAACAGTCTGATATACATGCAAGGTCAAAAAACACTTGCATTGTCTTATAATATGCGATTATTTTTACCTAATTATCCCAACGACTCCCATATGACTCATTCAGTGATTAATTTGTTCCCAAACCCCTCCTTAGTGAGATGCTAATCTGCGCTGATTGGTCTGATGACCCAGTCTGTTGTGATTGGTCAACTTTGTTTAGCGTGAGACAGAGAGAAATGCCCACCATGGCTTATCAACATTGTTGAAGTAGCCAGAGTGCAGAGTGTATGTGTGAGCCCACTGCAGGAGTGCATTAAAGAAAATGCAGTTAAACACCAGCATATTGCTCTATTCTTAACCATGACACACATTCAGTATTAATCCACACAGTGGCAAAAGCTGAACTATTTTGAAACCTGACTGCGCCACACGTGTGTAAGAACAGCTGATGGTGGCCATAGCAACGACAAATGGCAGAGGATCGCGTGCTCACTAATGCATTTAAATCTGTAAACAAATCGTCACACGTCACGTTTTCAACATGGTTTTAGACGATATGAGAATATAAAGAGTTAACCATATACAGTACAAGCAGTTACATGTAACAAAACACAATTCAAGAGTTCCCACTTAGATATGCTTGGCGTATAAAGCTGGTTTGGCATGCTGTCCCGGGAGAGCACCCTGAGCTCAGAGATCTTTGAGCCCAGGGCTCCCGCCCGGTCGATAAGCATATCAGGAGATCCGAGATCAGGTAGGTCTCGAGAGCTCCCCTTTTTAGAAAAGGGAGGAAAAGGAGGAGAGAAGGGGTGGAAGGGGGGATTCTTCCAAACGAAGATAAAACATTAGGGAGAAAATGATCCATTTATAGTAAACTAGGATCGCTCTGATTGGATTATTACTGATTACAGATGAGTGGCCAGACGTGCTCAATCATATCACGTGCTCCTCTCGAAATTTGGTTTATGAAACTTCACTTAAATACATAATTTGCAAGCTAGAGAAAACAAGGAGGCAATCATTTTAATCGCACTTAAGTTTCTTACATTTGTGAAATGGAGGAAGAAACTGATCCATGAACTGTGTACTGTAAAGTTCCTGTCAAGCTCTGACAAGTCCCATACATCAATAGTTTTTTTGATCCTTCCTTTAACAAACGGCTAATGAATCCCCTGTTGTAAGCATATAGATTGCTGAAGCACTCGTCAGAAATATGACGGGAACACAGCACAAGGCTGGGGCTATAATGCTGAGGTATTTTTGCAAAAAATAAACTTCAACCACTGACTCTTCACAGCCTCAACTTTGAGTAGGGAAAATTCCCTCACACTTCAGAGCACAGCGTCTACGCGACTTGATTCAACCGAAATCTGCTACAGCGTTTGTCTTCCTCTTTTTCTTTCTACAGTGTTTGTTGGCCAGGGGTTTAAATTTTCAAGTTTCAATTTTCCCGCGTTTGGGCACACAACAAATGGGCGGGGCTTGAGTTCCGTATCGACGTCACGCAACTCTTTTAAAGATGAATCAATAGTTTTAAACACAGTACACTTTTAAATGTAAGCCTTAGTTGGATATTTTACTTGGATAATTAGATGTTTTATTCCATGCATATTTATAGAATATTATGGTTTAACCACATTACAGACTGTGCTCCACTTGTTTGTTGTGCACTAAAATTCATATGTATTACATATTGTCAGCATGGCCTTAAGAAGCTTTTTCCACCCTTTTCAGTAGCTCTCATAAAGAAGCAGACGATACAGAAATGTATTTAATTTACTACACTGAGCTATTAAACAAAGACTTCATGAGTTGACTCTGAAACCCATATAAACACAATGGATCTTGTTGTCTGATATGAGTCACTGGCTCTTGAATTCTGAATGCATTACTTTGCCTTATGCAGTAACTGATGCTACTCTCCTTGCTTAGTCTTGAAAGCGGAGTCCTTGTGCTGAGTTCAGATTGGTCTTCAGGCTACAGGCTAATTATTGGTGCTATTAGATCTGTACATGCTTTCTACTGGGACCAGGCATTAGCGAGACTAAGAGTCTCCCATCGCTTTAACGCTGGACCCGGTCCAGCCCTCCTACCCCTCTGACCGGAGGCTTTGCTCTACTTCTACTTCTATATTTAGTTCCTGCTTAAACAGCAAGACTCTGAAGCCAGGTCTCAGTGATATGCACTAATATGTTGAACAAAAGCCCTGAGTATGTTGTAATTATGTTTGCCATACAACTTCTGAACACTATATGTGGCCTCATGTATGACTTTGATGATGTTGTTGAATTCCTGTAGATGGCACAGCTGGACTCACATCACCTGCCCCAGCTAAGTGAGATAAATGGCAAGGTATTCCTGACTAACTGGGAGCGCCGCTAAAAGGTATCCCACGTGCCGTACACTATGTAATGATCATAAACTCTCGCCCCCACACAAGTACGCTCACTCTGCGCACTCACTGGTGTGTGAAGGCTCTTGGAGTGTAAAGTTCTTTTAAGGGAGCCCAAGGGAGAGAGGTTCATCCAGAGAAGAGATCGCTTCTCCCATCATCCCCAGACTCTAATGGAGGTGTTGTGTGATGGGGCGAGTGGGGCCCTTGGAAGTTTCCTAGAAATATATTTTCCAGGATCTGAAGACATCAAAGACACCCAGAGCTGTACTGGTCTGCCTGTGAAAGGTTAATGCTGTTGATAGTAGAGGGAAGGGTAAGACAGATCATTGGATGGGGAATAGCAATGCCAGGAGGACTGAATAAAGTACAAGTCCAGGGTATGGCAAGATAAGGCCATGTCCACTATAAATCAGGCAAGACTCCCTGGGAAAACATACAGACATTTCGGCAAAATGATATTGCATTGCTTTGTTCACATTTTGCAACAGTATTAGTAAGTTGCACTCACATGTGATTGTATCAGAAAAACTGTATTCCACTGGTTGTATGTATTGTGTCAGTAAACTGTCTGGTGAATACCACAAACAGAATTTTCTATTGCAATTGAAAAAAATGTACAGTCTAGACTGCACACAAACAATAGTGTTTTCAAAAGAAATTCTATTAGAGACCAGCAAGTAAGAAGTGTACAAGTAAATATCTCTCTCCTGGCCTCCAGGGGCACAGTAAAGAGTGGTGCAAGGACCTGCGGTCTTTAGTGTATTTGTTAGCAGGCTTGCCTCTCGTGTCAAAAATGCTGATTCAGATCCCACTTGGAGATGTGCAGAAATAACCTGAGGGGATATATTGATGCCATCATGGTAAACCACATTATGGTACGGTTCAGTACATTATAATACGGTACACTATTAGTTTCATTGTGAACGTAGTCAACTGTACCAAAGTAGTCAACTGTACCGTGCCACTTTTTTGGGGACTCTTTCATCCTTTCAGGCTGGAGCTAGACTTACTGCAAAATGCCAATTGGTTTACAGAGAAATGTCACTTGTGTGTGCTACAAGAAGATAAACAACACAGGAAGCCATTTAAAAAAAATACAGCCAAAACATGACACTGGAATAATACAATGCCAGTGTTCAGCAATGAACAATAGTCTACCTGGTAGGAATTTCCTGGGTATCATCGATAAAGAAGGAATGCAAAAGGAACATGATAGTATGGTGAGAAACCAAAAACACAAACCTTCCTTTTTGGCCACATGCCAGGAAGCAAGAAAAGGATCTGCTGTATGTCCACCATTGTTGTTTACAGCTTTCTTCTTCGCTCAAGAATGATGTTTATTGCTACATTCCCGCAGACACCAAGCTTATTAAGTAAGGGTACTATACTGGAAATGCAAGCCTGATCAGGGTTGACTCATACTCAATCAATACTCAGTAGATATGAGCCATTGGAGGTTGCAGATTTTATTCTTATTATTAGTGCACCTGCCTCTCATGTGCATTATATTGTGTTTCCATTAGAGTGACCAGTTGTCCTAATTTTTGTTGTCTTGTTTCTGAGTGGAGCTGTTTTAATTAAAAAATTTACCAGCTACATTGTCCCCTATTTCAAAGATAGTTTCCATTGAGTTTCCATTGCTATTTTGATCACTGCAATAGATACATCTCCCCAGTTTAATATCTCAAAAAAACAGGTCATCATAATTTGTATATATATATATTTGCATATATCTGTTTTATTTATTTAATAAACAATATGGTAATACCAATTATATCACTATACAATAGTTTGATGTGAGCCTATCTGAAATACAGCAGAGAACAGCTTGAGCCTCAGCAAGTATATAATCCAATTTGTTTTAAACACGAGTCATACTTTATGTTTGGGATTTTTAATTAAATTGTGAGAATATAGTTTACACCTATAATTTGCAGTGGCCTGCCCCTGTCAGCTGCTGACAGATAGGCTGTTAATGGTTTTGCGATGTGGTGTTTTCCTCAGTTTGAAACCTACATTTCACAGGTATATTCTCCATCTGTAATGGTTAGAAAGTCATGGAAATATTTCCATTTTTCTGTCAGAGGTGCGAAAGCCTTCTGCATGTGGGTTTCCATGAAACTTCCAAAAATAAGCGTTGCTGTGTGCATGCGTGTCAAATAGGCAGAATGCAATAACAAAAAGTGGTGTGCTATTTTTATTATTTTTATGAGCACTGTAATGTAGTATTGTAATTGGGAAATCAATATGCACTCACTGGCCACTTTACTAGGTACACTGACAAGTAAAAAAAACAAAATATATATATAGGCAGTGTCTGAAAAATATAATTTGATGGTCAGTGAATGTGTTTTGATACAATGTTTAGAGAGAAAACGAATAGTTTTGTTAAAATTACATACAGTATTTGGTTACAGTATATACACATACTGGCCACTTTGTTAGGTACACCTCATTAGTACCAGGTTGGACCCCCTTTTGCCTTCAGAAGTGCCTTAATCCTTGTGGCATAATTTCAACAAGGTGCTGGAAATATTCCTCAGAGATTTGGGTTCATATTGACATGATAGTTTCACGCAGTTGCTGCAGATTTGTCGGCTGCACATCCATGATTTGAATCTCCCATTTCACCACATCCCAAAGGGGCTCAATTGGATTGAGGATCTGGTGACTGTGGAGGCCATTTAAGTACAGTGAACTCATTGTCATGTTCAAGAAACCGGTGTGAGATGAGTCACGCTTTATGACATGGTGCGTTATGTTGCTGGAAGTAACCATCAGAAGATGGGTACACTGTGGTCATAAAGGGATGGACATGGTCAGCAACAGGTAGGCTATGGCATTGACACTATGCTCAATTGGTACTAATGGGCCCAAAGTGTGACCCGAAAATATCCCCCACACGTTAAACCACCACCAGCAGCCTGAACCATTGATACAAGGCAGGATAAATCCATGCTTTCATGTTGTTGAAGCCAAAGTCTGACCCTATCATTCGAATGTTGGAGCAGAAATTGATCCAATTCTGGTGAGCCTGTTCGAATTGTAGCATCTGTTTCCTGTTCTCGGTAAACCCTAGAGATGGTTGTGCATGAAAATCCCAGAAGATCAGCAGTTTCTGAAATGCTCAGACGAGCCTGTCTGGCACCAACAACCATGCTACGTTCAAAGTCACTTAAATCACCATTCCTCCACATTCTGATGCTCTGTTTGAACTGCAGCAGATTGTCTTGATCATGTCTACATGCCTAAATGCATTCAGTTGCTGCCATGTGATTGGTTGATTAGAAGTTTGTGTTAACGAGCAGTTGGATGGGTGTACCTAATAAAGTGGCCGGTAAGTGTAGTTTGGCAAATTTAATTTATGCTATGAAAAGCATTGTTTTTGAGATCATAGTGCTTTAATGTTGACCTTTTTTTTCATAGACTACATGGTTACATTCGATGTGAATATTCAATATGAACATTAGACAACACTGGGCAGGAGTTAAAAAAAAGTAAATGGATAAAACATGTAGAAAATACAGATATTGTAAATTGTATCTCAGCATAGCCAAAAATCTACTTGTTTGGCCCTACCAACAGTTCTGTTTTGGAGCTAAATTTATACACATGTATTTACATTGAGCCTGTGTTGCTTTAATTGTACTAACACAACACTCTCAGGATGTTCAGGCCAGAAAAGCTCTCTGGTTTTCTATTAGATACAGTGGTTAGAGTGGGAAAACTGGAGCGACAGGGAGAGCCAGGCACACTGACAGAGACCTGAATTGGAAAAGAAGCGTATCAGAGAGGCAATCACAGAGGGACAGTGAGCGTTTGAATTGTCTATTTGAAATTTCATTCGTTGGAAATGGCATGATGGAGCAAAAATAGGGAGAGAAAAGAAAGACACTTATAGAAGTGGAGTGATGCAGCAGTTGAGCTCGGATCTTTGTCTTCTTTAGGCTGCCTGGCTGTTTAGCATTTAGCATTAGCATCTAAATCAGCCCCACAGCACTATGCAAACTTGCCACATATGGCTGCCAACATCCCTAGTAGCCCCTATAATTAAGGGATAATACGTTTGCATAAAAAGTCATGCAGCAGCATTCCTTCAAGGAAACGCGGTGTCTAAATGTAAATGTGCACATTTTAAACATGGTTAAATATATTTATGGATTCATCTCAGGTCAGCCAAGACTCACACATAAACTCAGAGGCGCTGAGCAAAAGGGCTTCTGAGTGCAGTATTTTTGCAGCTTTAAGCAATTCCCAGTTCTCTGTCATGCTTAAATACTTTTTCCATGTACCTCGTCCCTCATCCTCCAGGCGCTTCCAGCAGAAGGACAACATAAAATGACAGAACATTCAGATCCGGTGTGCTATTTTAGACCCCTAATCCAAAGTGTTAGTCTGCTGTAATACACAGTTTTTTGCCCAAAGTTCCTGTGTGTATGAAAAAGTAATGACATTTAGCTTAGAGGTGATTTATGAGTCTTGTCCAATTTTCAGTTACGCATATAGTATTATAATATGTAATTAATTATTAATATGCATTTAGAAAGCAAACTTTGAGATTGTTAGTTTTCTTTTAAGGTTCTGAAGCATTTCTTATTGCTCATCAAAGATGCACTAACTTGAAAAATATAGTAAAACAAGTAATATTGTGTAACATTATTACTATTTAAAATAACTTTTAATTGGACACATTTAAAGGGTCACAAAGCACCAAAACACATTTTTTGAGATGTTGACAGACATGTCAAACCTTGCTAAAACACTATTAGCTAACATATAGTTCAAGGTTACAACAGTCCACCTTTTCAGTGCAATCTAGTATTTGTGGCAGGTAAAACTGTGTATTTAATATTTTTTTATTTGAACAAACACAGTTGGGAATAATAAATACCATTGCGATACTTTAATATTCACCTCGTCAGGAGCATTTTTACTTTCTCCTGTATTTACAGGCATGCTTGTGTTAAAAGGTTCAAACTAGGGTTGGACGATATCGACTAATTTGGCATTGTATGATGTCTAATGTGGAACATCGCGATGGGCGATGGCATTGTCGTTAATGATGAGTTAATTATTTGTGAATATTTAATTAATTTATAACGAATTAATTATTTGTAGCCTACCGTTTCAACTACCTGACCCGCATGGTCTTTGTTTTACCCATAACCAAATCATAAATAAATAAAGATGAGTTGCTCACAAATGACCACCTGTCAATCACTTTTTACATGGGACTCTGGCATGAATAGGCAGAGTGATCTGTGTCGTTATAATGGCGTCGACAAACTTGGTTGGTAAAAAAGGTGCACAACCAACAGGAACCAATCAACAGTATCTGAGGTTTTCGCTAAAATGACTAAGTACAAGCGTGTGAGCGAAAGATTTAAGTAGTGTACTGACGCTGTGACACGTTACCTGATAGATTCAAAAGACAGAAGAGTTGCTGTTATGATGCAGGCGGGGCAGAGGATCGCTAAGCCTGCTCAGCATCATGATGTCTATCGGTCATCGGCTATGGATGATGGCAACGTCTATCGACCCAACCCTAGTTCAAATTGATAAGGCAGTGGACCTGCACGGTCATCAACCAGATAATGTGACTGAGGGGAATCTGGTGGAGAGAAATCCTCCACTTCCACACAGCTCTCTTATCCACTGTAAACGCTGCTCTCCAAATCACTGTCCACCTCCCCTGTGTCTGTGGTTGGGTTGCCGGTGTGCAAACTAGCTATTTAGTGCATGTAATAAAACCCCCCTTTTCATGCAAACCCTTCCTTCTTTCGCCGCTGGACACCTAAACAAAGCTGGATTCACCCACTTTCCTTACTTTTTTCATACTAGAGGTGTTTCTAAATAAATATTTTAATAAAGCTTTCATTAAAAAAAGTATTCATTTATGAGAAAACAAAGTGATAACACAGTTTGCTCCCAAAAAATCTAAATAAAGAAATAAAAACAACACAATTAAAAAATAAACCTTTGGGAATGTACATGGTTACTATCATAAGTGCCACTGTAGTTTGTTTGTTGTTACCATACCTGTACTGGTGATTGATTGTGGAGGTGGTGGAGCAGCAATGATGATCTACAGTCTAGCCTCTACACAGTGGGGTTCATCTGTTCAGTGAATGTGTCTGTTAGATGTCCAGGTCAGTGTGTTAAGCACAGGTCACTGACCAACTGTTGCATCACATTCAGAGACGGCATTGACAAGGGTACATTTTTTCAGCCTCGTTTGTCTGATGCACGAAAGGTCAAAAGAGGTCCTCATGTTCCCCTGAAATCAACATATTTATAATTTTAACATAATATATTTGAATAAAAGAATAAGATCTGAGTTAAGAAATTATTATTATTATTATTATTATTATTATTATTATTATTATTATTATTGTATTCATGTTGGTTTCAAGCATATCTTAATCAGTTTAAAAGAATGTGTCAAAAATAATCAAATATGACGCAACTATTAAATAAAAACCATTTCTCTAAACCAGAAATCTTTCAGCAGATTAAAGTTTCTGCCAAACGTTTTTGAGACTTTTAAGGACAAGCCTGAGGTCAAGTCTCAAGTCAAATGCCTAAGGGTCTAAAAGTTTCAAGTCATTTTTTAACTCAGCTTTAGTGCTTCAAGAGTTTGTCTCTGAAAATCTATTATCTAAAGATACGTGCACACACACACGTGTGCACACTAGGCATGGGGCAATAACCAGTTTCAAGGTTATTCTTCTTTAAAAAATGTTCTGTTACACCGTTCCTACAATACTTGTAATCCTTTTTTTGTTTCATAAAAACTTTGTTATTATCTTCACAGTTTATCCATCGAATCTTAAAAGGCAACTTATTAGAATTAACTAATTACATTCAGCAGTTCATGAATAACATATATTGAACTGTACTGTACTGGAGGCAATATAAATAGAAAATAATCTGGAGGAACAACAAGCAGCAAACTGAAAAGAGCTTTCTTCTGATACTAATGCCAGGCTAAAATATCACGCATGATCCTATATTTTTATGATGGGCAAAAAATAAAATACAAAGTCAAATGTAGATATGGATGATCTGAAGTGCAGCATTATTATTCAAAGCAATTTGTTTTGGTTCTTTTGAATGGAAGTTCCTTAATTGGGAAGTGAAGCCCATAATTTAAAACGCAGTAATCCATGTGGATACAGAAACACAGAGAGGAGGCAAAAACAAATATTGAGGAGGTTTGATCCTCCTCAATATGTGTCCACAATATGTTATTTTTTCATTCATTTTATCCCTCCCAGTCATACTTTTGGCTGTGATGTTCCCTGGAGTTATGTCTGTGCCCCTAACTAGATTTACTCCCAGTCCTAAAGAAAAACGGATGATAATTAATTGATAACAGATGGATAAGTTTAAACAATGGTGGGTTACAATAAAGCATGTCTGTGTCAACTGTTGTCGCAAGGCGAAATGGAGGGAGGTCAGACTCCCAGAGCTATAGAGGAACATGAACTTGACACTCAATCAATCAATCAATCAATCAATCAATCAATCAATCAATCAATCAATCAATCAATCAATCAATCAATCAATCAATCAATCAATCAAATTAAATAATAATAATAAGTCAAAAATAACAAATGCATGTCTAACATTCTGAAATAATTACATTTTGTTTTGTTTTAGAAGGTCTCGTATGCTCACAGAGGGACTCTATTGTAAATATATTCAATTAAGAAAAACTACTGTATGTTGATCAAATAAATGCACTATATGACAAAAACAAAAACAGAAATGCAGAGAAAAAGAAGTGTCAGCGTATGTTTCTTGCATCATTCTTCTTAGCAGCAACTTGATTTGTCTTTCTTTTACTCAGTGATTGTGTTTCTTTGCTCATTTAACACCATCAGCTTGTGATCTCCAGGCCTCGTTATGTTCACTGTGGGCCGAGCATCCACACTTATCAAGCTTGAGAGCTCATTAGATAAATTTGGCCTTTTTTCACGGTCCGAGCGCTGCAGATAAACAGTAGGCTATGGCTGATCATGGCAGGCATTGTTATTTATAACAAAGGTCACTTGAACCAACACAAATACCAGCGCAAAGATTCTCACAGTGCCCTCCAGTGCCAAAGGTTGCAGCTACAACAAATTCCAGCAGATACACATAATACTCTTCAATGCCCTCTGCTCCCTCTGAGTTATTACATTATCAAAAAAAAAAATCTATTACATTTTACTCAGCGCACTGGGAGCTTTGAGTTATATTAGAGACTGGGAAATTCGTTTTTAAAATGTGTTAGACCAGCAATTTACTCTGAATATTGTTTCAACTAGTCGAACAATATTTTAGTGCTTTGTGAATGGTTTGGGAGTACCCATGTTGTTTAACATAAATTAGTTTTGCCTGCTCCATTTTTTTTGGTTTGTTGTTGTTGACTTTTTCATACTGCTATGGTGCTTTTGCTTGATCACAGAAAAATAATAAAATAAGAATTACTAAGAAAAACAAACAGAAAAAAATAAATAATAAAATGCATCAGTATATACAATAATTTTCAATGGACAGGTAATGCTGTAAAATATTTATTGAATAAGACTGCATTTATACTAACATTTATTATTTTGTACTAACATTATACTGTAACTCAATAATAATAATAATCATGATGATGGATGATGATGATAATGATAATAATTCATTCATTCATTTTCTTTTAAGCTTAGTCTCTTTATTAATCTGGGGTTGCCACAGCGGAATGAACCGCCAACTTAGCCAGTACATGTTTTACGCAGCGGATGCCCTTCCAGCCGCAACCCATCTCTGAGAAACATCCATACACACTCATTCACACACATACACTATGGACAATTTAGCCTACCCAATTCATCTGAACCGCATGTCTTTGGACTGTGGGGGAAAAACGGAGCACCCGAAGGAAACCCACGCTAACACAGGGAGAACTTGCAAACTCCACACAGAAACGCCAACTGACCCAGCTGAGGCTCGAACCAGCGACCTTCTTGATGTGAGGCGACAGCACTACATACAGCGCCACTGCATCGCCCTAATGATAATAATAATAAAAAAATATAATAATAATAATAGATACAGTACAAAAAAAAGAATAAAATATTCATGTGTATTTTCAGCAATAATTAATAACAACATAGGGACAGTGTTTACAATTTGAATAGACCAATATTAAATATATTTATTTGTAAAAAATAAATAAAACAAAATCGCTGAATGAAAAATGTTGTTTCCTTAAAAAAATCATTTTACATGTGCCTAAACTTGACTATAGCAATATAGAAGTTCAAAAAGATCTTTCCAAATGACAGAAAAAAAAGAGTCCACAAAATGACTAAAACAATACCAGTTTTGAAGAACAATATTGTTATCATGTTCACACAATTTTCTTTTACAGCTGATGAACAATTGGACAACCAATCAGAGACTATCTTACTTTATAGAGATTGAGCAATTAAAGTAGCAGAAAGCAAAACTTGCAAGATTCTAATAAACAGAACTTATTCATCATCGGCTGATGTGGACAATAATACATAGAAGTTATCTTTAACTTCCCTGTTGGACAATTTGTTGTAATTTTGCCCTATTAAAGTAACTTACCTGTAAATGTGCACTACCACAATTTCATTTTACAGTAAAACAACCTTTTTATTGTAAACTGTCCTTTACCACATTTTAATTTTACAGTATGGCAATTTTTACAGTACATTTATTGTAATTTATTAACATTTTACACTAGCAGTACAAAACCTTTATTTTTAGTATTTACCATTGAATTCAATGAATTCCAAACAAGTGATTATTTATTTCATCAACTAATTTTTGTCTTCAACTACAGTAGCAGTACTTAATTACAGTAAAATACCGCAATAATATTCAGTAAATTACTGTAAAATTTTTCAAATAACACACAATGCAGTGCACAGTTCACAGTAGTGAACGGTAATGAATGTAAGGGGTACTGGGTGTTTAGCAGTGTGGCAAAGCCTAACAGTGTTAGTAGTTATATCTCTTGGTATGAATGAGCTATTACTCCAAATGATTATTAATATTTAAAATAACAGGATTTTTCTGAGAAACCGAGGATGTCTCTGTTAAATGCATTTAATTACCAAACTAAAATATAAACATAACCCCACCAAACATTTCATTCCCTGTTACCTAAATAAACGTTTCGAGTTATAATTGGTGACAATTTAGGATCTATTTTCTGTTTCTGAAGCATGCTCCGCTTCGTCTCGCCGAGTTTAAGGTCAGTTAGCACATACTGTTTTTATTCTGGATGCAATAATAAAATCACCACCGCTTTCTGTAAAAGGATGAGATCTATTATTGAGGTCTCGCTCCTCTGATCTCTAATTCCATCCAGGGCCAACGCACCCTGTCGTGGCAGCCAGTCGCGAGGAAATTTAATCACAGGAATCAGTAGCAGCTGGATTATTTTGGAGCATAGTAACAGTATCATGCCTGGATGATGAGTTTTCCGGGAGGTCCATAATGTGGAAAATGTGGGGCATTTATATTGCATGAGTGGCACTGTAGATTGCAATACATATATATATGTGTGTGTGTGTGTGTGTAATGCAGACTGTTGTTGCCCTAATATTTCATAATAATATCTAATAACTGTGCTTAAATGATAAATAGAACCTATTATAGTGAGCTATATAGATTTTTCAGCAATAAATATTTTTCATATTGAGTAAACTATTATATGAGCTTGGTGTGTGTTCCTATAGAACAGTGCTTCCCAACCCTGTTCCTGGAGGCACACCAACAGTACATATTTTGGATGTCTGCCTTATCTGACCCATTCATTTCAGGGTTTGGAGTCTCTTCTAATGTTCCAATGAGTTGATTCAGGTGTGTTTGATAAGTAAAAGGTTGAAAATTTTAACTGTTGGTGTGCCTTCAGGAACAGGGCTGGGAAACACTGCTATAGACACAGTGTACTATGTTTTTTCTACATAGAAAGCAAAGAGAGTCATATTTTTAACACTGAAAGCTTTATGCAAAGAATGTATTAGCATTAAATGTGGGGTAATTGAGCAATTTAGACAGTTTTTCAATTTATATGAACATATGTCTTGTAACATGCCACACATTATATTGAATCTATTGCCAGAGGTTGAACATTGCATTCCTAATATCTGCAATTAGAATACAAACAGCTTCCAAATGATCCTACAGTTCTGAGTAATTAAACATTAGATTGTAATGTCTCTAATGAGAGCTGGCTGATTGAATTCAGATTTGTGATCTATTAAAAGACAAGACAGCACAGGCGGTTCTGTCATCTCAACTCTGCAAGGAATAAAGCTGAGTGATGAATATGTTTGTATAATGGATTGCAACGTGTGTTTTAGTAGATCAAATAAATGTCTCATGTTGTTTTAAAGCTATAAGAAATTTGCTCAAAACACAAATGAAGATACTGTAATAAAATCTGTGGGAATACCATGAAAATTGTTCAGCACTCTCGCGCTTCAAAACGTTCCAAAATAGAAATCCAAAAATATATTCAAATGATTTTGAGCAACTTCAATCAAGTCTTCTGAGGAGCCATAATTGCTTCATGTGGAACTTTAATTCAGAAGCTTTAATTAGGCTTTTATTCACATTGACCAAATTGGACAAACTCTAAAATGTTTGCTTGACAGGACATATGGTTGAGCTTGTGTTTACGCATAATATGATTATTAATGTTGAGGTAACATTTGAACAAAAGCTAATTTTAATAAAGTTATGCACCCACTCATCTTTATTTTCATTGCCACTTGTTTTAAGCTGATTGGCTGACTCAGATAGCCATTGTTTTTATTTGACCTCATTTACTTTTTATACAACTTTTTTATAAACTATTTTTTTTAAACAATTGTAAAAAAATTAAGTATTTTTCATATCATTATTGGATTTTAACACTTGTAATTTATATCAGACTTTATATCTCACAATTCATAGAAATCAGAATTGCTAGTTGAACATAGTAGTTGTAGGATTATATGTGCCAATTCCGACCTTTTTTATTTAGCTTTTTTCTTGAGTATTTTGAGTATATACACTCACTGGCCACTTTATTAGGTACACCTTACTAGTACTGGGTTGGACCCCCTTTTGCCTTCAGAGATTTTGGTCCATATCCTGCAGATTTGTCGGCTGCACATCCACGATGCGAATCTTCTGTTGCACCACATCCCATAGGTGCTCTATTGGATTGAGGTCTGGTGACTGTGAAGGCCATTTGAGGGCAGTGAACATGAAACTATTCTGAGATGATTCGTGCTTGGTGCGTTATTCTGCTGGATGATTTGTGCTTTATGACATAGCACGTTATCCTGCTGGAAGTAGCCATCAGAAGATGGGTACACTGTGTCCATAAAGGGAGGGACATGGTCAGCAACAATATTCAGGTAGGCTGTGGCATTGACAGGACGCTCAATTAGAACTAATGGGCCCAAAGTGTGCCAAGAGAAATATCCCCCACACCATTACACCACCACCAGCAGCCTGAACCGTTGATACAAGGCAGGATGGATCCATGCTTTCATGTTGTTGATGCCAAATCCTGACCCTACCATCCAAATGTCGTAGCAGAAATCGAGACTCATCGGTCCAGGCAACATTTTTCCAATCTTCCATTGTCCAGTTTTGGTGAACCTGTAGGAATTGTAGCCTCTGTTTTCTGTTCTTAGCTGACAGGAGTGGCACCCGGTGTGGTCTTCTGCTGCTGTAGCACATGCGCCTCAAGGTTGTAACAAGGGGATATTTGAGTTACTGTTGCCTCAGTTTGAACCAGTCAGGCCATTCTCTTCTCACCTCTGGCATCAACAAAGCATTTGTGCTCACAGAACTGCCGCTCTCTTTATATTTTCTGTTTTTAAGACCATTCTTTGTAAATAGAAGATCAGCAGTTTCTGAAATACTCAGACCAGCCCGTCTGGCACCAACAACCATGCCACATTCAAAGTCACTTAAATCACCTTTCTTCCCCTTTGTGATGCTCATTTTAAACTGCAGCAGATTGTCTTGACCATGTTTACATGCCTAAATGCATTGAGTTGCAGCCACGTGATTGGCCGATTAGAAATTTGCGTTAACGAGGAGTTGGACAGGTGTACCTAATAAAGTGGCCGATGAGTGTATCTTGCAGTTCTGTCTTAATATTGAGCAAAAAGTCTAAATAAACTCACAGTTGCAACAACAAAAACATCTATTTTATAAAAGTTTATTTTTGTTTTTACTTTTTTACTTTTAGTAGTGGAACTACCTTTTTCTAAAAGTAAAAAGACTTGACAATCCTGCCATTTTTTTGTTGTTGTAATTGTGAGCTTGACCATTCAATTGGTCATATAAAGCAATCAAGTCTCTTTCAAAGATCTCTTTTCCAATGTTTGGAGGTCCGAAATTGGGTGAACAGAAGTTGAACTTTGATTAAAATATAATTTTAAAGGTGACATTTTTTTTCTGACAATGGACAGAAGTCATATAAGTTTGGAACGATATGAGGGTGAATTAATTATGAAAAAATTTCATTTTGGGGTGAACTAACCCTTTAATAAAGCATATTGCTGAATTAGTTTCAGGTTCTTAAAATCTGTAATAATGGTGAACTTAAACTCAGAGAGGTCTTAAAGCCTTCAGTGTCTTTGTAGGACGATCTTTAATGCGCCGCAGAGATTAACACCCTGGTTAGTTTTAGATGAAAAATACAACCGCAGTAATTATGGCTCATTTGAAACCTTTTCCGCTTTCCCTTTCTGTTCTGACAGTGCTGAATAATTGATCGCTTTCCTCAGTGAAGTGGTGCCATTGAACAGGTACACTGAGGGAAATGGGTCATTGCTACATTCAGAAGGAATAAACGTAAACTCTGCCTCTCACTTTCATGTGCTGTGCTTGAGTGCAGAAAGAGCGAGAGACGGGCAGAGTCATTCACTTTAATTCTGATTTCAATAAATGATGAAATGTTTGAGATTTCGAGTTTAGAAGTTTGGCTGTATTTTTTTTTTCACTTCCATCTGTGCCTGATGAATCTTTCATCTCTGGCTACAAAAGACTGCCACTTGTTTTGCTAACACTGAGCTGGTGAGACATGGGGATTCTTCCTTTTAGAACAGGCCTCAGTCTGAATCTCAAAGCTGCGACAAACCTCTCAAGGTAAGGTCAGGCAGAGAATATTATAGTGAGAGATTCTTTGCTTTGTAAATTGAGAGAAACTTTAACAGATTTCAAATTCCACTTCTATACACTTGTCTCCTTATTATGTTCTATTTGCATTTGTATTTTCAGCCTATACATTTAGAAAGCATATATTTTTATTATATATTCATTTTGAAAGTAAAATAGACATGTCGAATTAAATAGGACAAAATCTACTTAAGTGTTTTTTTGGCACGTAAATAAATTCCATGGTTTGCTGTCATTTACAGTTTCGAGTATTTTGTTAAAGCAAACAGAAAAAGTATATAAAGTACCTGAATAAATCAATTGTGTGAATTAATTAAAGGCATATTTCACCCCTTAAATGAAAATCAACCTTTGTTAGCTTCTTATTTCAGTTGGACACAAAGAAGCTACATTAAATATTGTTAGAAGCACAGAATACAGTCAATGCTTACAAGTTTTCAACATTTTGACAGGTCTGGAACAAGTAGAGTGTGACAAAATGTCAGAATTAATGACATAATTAATACTTCTGTTTTTTATTTGATTACTAAAGTTGTGTCCACTCCGAATAAACTTGTTCACTTGTAAATTAATCTTATTTTTGGAAATTGCATGGTTAAATTAATGAATTAATCACTTAATTATAGAGACACCTATTGTGTTTGGAATAAATCATAGTTAGGAATGAGTCATGTACAGCCAAAAACAAAATGCAACATAGGCTCAAACTGAAAACGTAGCCCTATGTATGTTTCTGGAGATCACAAATTATGTAGCCAGAGCTACAAATGGCTGCATTTCGTCTTTAAAATGAATGATACGGGGCGGTATGACGCCATTCCTTTTCTTGCTTACAAGCTGACCGCTGACCTAAATGTGGACGGCTTTTCCGCTGTTACCAGTTTGTCCGATAGTTGACATGTACGTCGGCGGACTTGAGATGCAGAGCGAAGTTGACCGCGATGATGGGGTTTGAGTTCAGTGAAGAACTGTTCCAGAAAGCAAAAACAGATGCTAAAAAAAATAAAATAAACAAGTAAATAACAGAGGGAGAATGTGGTAAAAATTGCTTTTCAAGACACTACAGTTGGGTTTGGGGAAGTGAGTGAGTGGGTGGGTCAATTGCTGCCTTTTAAAATACTATTGGTTGGGTTTAGGGAAGGGTGGGAGTATCGGTCAATTGGTCAGTCAGTCAGTAAGTCAGTCAACAGTGGCCTTTGGTGGATTTATGTGAGAACAGCAGGAGCAAAATTTGAGATCTAAAAAAGCGGACACAGCTTCTCTTGCGGATTTGCTGAAAAAATGTAGCTCCTGAGATGTATTTTGCTCTCTCTCCAGAAATGTATATGGGTACGTAATCAGAATGAGCCTGCGTTGACAATATAATATGTTAAACATTGTATTCTATATATGATTTAAACTAAATTATAACTATATATATATCATATAAATAAATAAAAATATTAGGTTATTAGTGTTTAGTACTAAACATTTACCTTATAAAAACATACATCTATAATAAGGTACTATGATAAAATTGCAGACAAATTACTGTAGTAATCTTATCTTAATCTTAACCAATCTTGGTTATCATTAATTTATAGTTACTATGGTTTTACTTAAAAATATCATACTTAAACCGTTATTAATATAACAAAATAAATGGTTAATTTATGTAAGCATGGTAAATTCTAAAACAACAGAAAAACATTACAAGCATAGCACAGTACCTGTGCACTAAAAGTCTCTCATGGTGCTAAAATGTCAACAGTTTCTCATTCTCACCAGCTTGTGCCCTGAAATGGAAAAGGCCCAACTATTAGCATTCTAATAGTTCCAGATGAACAAGCGAAATCCTCCAGAATTCTTTGTTGCCTTCAGGCCAGCTGCTTTGATTCTGAAATTAGAGTTGGCGTCATGGTGGGTGACTCTGTGAGTAGAGAGGGTTGTGTGATTAAGGCAGCATGAAACAGCGCCTGCCATTGCTAAGCAGACAGAAGACCTCCAACTAGCCAGCAGTGGCTCTCCTTCAGCACTGTCCTCTTGCATACTGAGACATCAAGCACTTAGTCTCCAGCATTTTATAAACAGCCTAGCAGGGTTGTGTCAAGTGATGCTCACAAACACATATCTCTCTTTCTCTCTCGTGTCTATCCATTGCTCTCTCCTTTTCTCTTCTTTTCATTTCGCCATGTTCAGCTGTCAGATGTTCTATCTCTGTATTGCCCTCGGCCTTATCACTGTTACTGTTCATTACTGGTCTTCCAATTTTTCTCTCTCATCCGGCAAATATGCCATCATTTTTTTCTCTCTTTTATGTAGCATGTTCCAAGGGCTCAGGTTTTGGCCGGCTAGCATGGCCCTGTTAGTCCCTGGTGGTTATACCTGCACTCTGACAATACGAGCACAAGGGACTAAGTCATCAAGATGTAAGCACTTGCACTATTGATACCAGATCATGTTGTGTATTGCATACTATTATCATGTTTTGGGGGGATTGGCCCCCCTAATTACTGCTTGATTCCCCTGAAGGACATCAATACAAGATGTATGGGGGGTGGGGGGGTTTCAGCCCTTTAAATAGTGAGAAATAGCTTGCTCTGATAAGTAAATAATAATATAAATAAATTAAATTAAAGATAATATACATCTGACCACCCCTGTAGTGGTTCATACCATTGTGAATGCATAAACACGCCATTCAGACTTATGCTAGGAAAGATTCATTCAACATTCTGAAACTAGCAGATCTAGAGCACAGATAGACACTGCAAGTGTTCACAAGACACTTTCTAGAAAAAAAAGTATTTGTATCTACATATAGCCTAAAAGTAAAGTAAAATTAGACACATAGTTTGTATTATTTGACCTAGAGTAACGTCTGAAATAGTTAATCAGAGTCAGATTAAACTATCCACTTAATATCAGAACACGCTCAATATCAATTCGCACCTTCTGGCAGTGTCATGATGGTTATTGCATAGAGAGTATTGCATACAATTATACTACTACTCTTATTACTAATGTTGGATATCGCATGCCATCATATTACTGTGTAATATTGGATATTGCATGCTACCATAATACTAACAATATACTAATACTACTAATACAAATACTACTACTATCCTCATCTTGTTGGTTATTGCATACTACTAGAACTAATATCATACTACTACTCCAGCATGTCAAATATTACATACTGGGATGTTGCTACTAATATTATCATGTTGATTATTGATTACTACTATACTACTACTATCATCATGTTGGTTATTGCATTCTACTAGTACTAATATCTTCTAGGTTACCACACACTGTTAAACCACTACTACCGCATGTCAAATATTACACACTGTCAAGTTACTTCTAATATTATCATGGTGGTTATTACATACCATACTATTGCAAAAAATTCTTACTAGAAGTTTTGGTCTTGTTTCTAGTCCAACTATCTAAAGATTATATAGATGAGCAAAAAACAGAAATAATAGGCCAAATTTAAGTGAGTTTTTCCTCAATAAAAAAAATAATCTGCAAAATATTCTTATTTCAAAGCAAAAAGAAGTTTATTTTGATTATTTTGCTCCTTTTAGAGGAAAACTCATATAATTTTGATTAATTATTTCTCAAAACAAGACAATATTTCTTCCTTGTCTAAAAAAAGCTTCTTGATTTAAGACTTTTTAGAAAGTTAGACTACAAACAAGACAAAAACTAGCAAAGTATTTTTTGCAGTGTACATCTACTACTAATATTATCATGTTGGTTATATTGCATACTACTAATACTCATCTAGGATATTGCACCCTACCATACTACTACTACTACAGCATGTCAAATATTACATACTGTCAATTTGCTTCAAATAATATCATGTTGGTTGTTGCATACTGCCATACCACTACTACTACTACTACATCATCTACTACTTTCATCATATTGCATACTACTTGTACTAATATTATCTAGGTTACTGCATACTACCATACTACTACTACAGTATGTCAAATACTACATACTGTCAAGTTATTACTAATATTATAACATTGGATATTGTCTAATACCATAGCACTCGTATTTAATGTGCAATCCACATTACAATATCCAACATGATACAAATATTATTAATATACTTCTACTACTACTACATCATGTTCCATATTACATACCGTGATGTTAGTACTAAAATTATCATATTGAATATTTCATACTACCTGCTGTATCCTTCTATAATGTTACTGGCAGTACTAGTATTATGTTGGGTATTGCATAATACATCTGGTAGTGTTGTGTTGGTTATTGCATACAGATTATTGCATACTATTATAGTATTATTACTGCAATAAGACATTTTATGCGATCATATTACTAGTACTAGAATGAGATTGAATACTGCATGCTATACTACTACTACTGTGATCATGTTGGTTATTGCATACAGATTCTTGCATACTATTACAAGATTATTACTGCCATTGGACATTACATGCTATCATTTTACTTGCACTAGTGTAATATTGAATACTGCATGCTACACTACTACTACTACTACCTCAACTACTACTACTACAACTACCATCATCATGTTGGTTATTATGTACAGATTATTGCATGCTATTATAATATTATTACTGTCATGTTGGACATTGCATGCTATCATATTACTTGCACTAGTATGATATTGAACACTGCATGCTATACTACTACTACTACTACTAATATCAACTACTTTACAGTAACTAGGTTACTGTACACTACCATACTACTATTACATAATATCAGATACTTCAAACTGTCAAGTTACTACTAATATTATCATGTTGGATATTGCATACTCCCTATTGCTTACTACTTTACTGATACTAATAATAGCATGTTGGCTACTGTATATTACTACTGCAACAAGATCATATTACTCCAATTTTAGCTTCACTTCATAGTCGCCTTGTCTCATTTGCTGATTATTTTTAAAGCATTTAATGGACAAACCCATCTTTCATTTTTTATCTTGTCCTTTTAAATTTAGCCAAGTTCCTCATATCTGCTAATAAGGCTATTTTATATGTCCCACGGTCATGGCTTAAATCTAAAGGTGACAGAGCTTTTGCAGTTGCTGCTCCCCAGTTATGTAATCAGTTGCCGCCTGACATTATGTGTGCTCCTTTTACTTCTGTTTTTAAATCTAGACTCCAGACACATCTTTTCTCTGTAACCTTTCCTGATCATTAACACATGTATTAGTAATTGCTATCCTTTATTTTTCAAATTCTGTTTTAGCGTATAATTTTCTGTCATTTGTGCTTGTTTTGCACAGCACTTTGGTCAGTGTATGCTGACTTTAAATGTGATCTATAAATAAAATTTACTTAATTTCTTACTAGAAGTGTCATCTTGGTCACTGCAGTCTATTACATACTATTATTACTGTCGTGTTGGACATTGCATGCTATTATAATACTAATACTAGTTGTACTAATACTAATTGGATACTGCATGCTACAAAACCTTAATACTGTCATCATATGTTGGTTATTGCACACTACTAGTATGATATTGGATACTGCATGTTACCATACTAAATTTACTATCATCATGAGGGTATCAACACTGCATACTTCCATACTACTACTGCTGCTACTACTACTACTATCATCATATTGGTTATTCTATACTACCAAACTACTACTATCATCAAGTTCATTTTTCATACTACCAGTACTTATATCTTGTAGGTTACTATATATCATGCACACATGAACAATACTTTTACCATCTCAGATATCACATGCTATCTATTACTTCTACCATGCCGGTGGTACTATTATAATGGTGGATATACCATAACACTGTAAGTAGTACAGTACTGTATTGGGTATTGCATACTACTGGTAGTATCATCTTGGTCATTGCATACAGCCTACTACATAGGCTACTATTGTAATAGTACTACTGTCGTGTTGGACTATGCATGCTATCATGCTAATCATACTACTAGTATGATTTTAGATACTGCAAGTTACCAAATTAATACTACTAATATTATCAGCACGTTGGCTATGGCTTCCTTCCATTTTACTATTGCTGCTGCTGCTGCTATTAATACTAATACTACGATCATGTTGATTACCATATTTCCATACTACTACTTCTACTACCAGCATGTTGGCTATTGCATACTTCCATTCTAATACTGCTACTGCTATTACTACTACTATGATCATATTCATTACCATATTACCATACTACTACCAGCATGTTGGCTATTGCATACTTACATACAACTACTGCTGCTGTTTCTATTACTACTACTACCAGCATGTTGGCTATTTCATAACTCCATACTACTCCTGCTGCTACTACTACTGCTAATATCATGTTGGTTATCCTATACTAATAGTACTATATTGGTGATATTGGGTATTGCATGCTACTATATTACTACTACTAACATTATGTTGGTTATTGTGTACTAACAAACTACTACTATCATATTGGTTATATCATACTACTATTACTAATATCATGTAGGTCATTACATTCTACTATACTGCTGGTACTACAATTAAGATAGACATAGCATAATATTACAACTAGTATCATATTGGGTATTGCATACCACTGAAAGTGTCATCTTGGTCATTACATGCAGGCTATGGCAAGGTGCCCCAACTCGCTCTTGGAGAGCTGGTGTCCTGTAGAGTTTACCTCCAACCCCAAGTAGACACACCTGAACCAGCTAATTGAGCTCTTAGTAGGCATACTAGAAACGTCTATGTTAGTGTATTGAAGCAAGTTGGAGCTAAAACCTGCAGGACAGTGGCTCTCAAGGAGAGAATTTGGACACCCCTGGCATACTATTGTCATGTTGGACATCATATTAACATATTAATAGTACTAGAATAGCATTGGATACTACATGTTACTATACTGCTTTTACTATCATCAGTAATGCATATTACCATACATCTTCTATTACTACCACTACTACTATCACCATGTTTGTTATTGCTACTTTCACTACTACTGCTGCAGCTACTACTATATCATCATGTTCGTTATTCCATAATACTAGTACTAGTATGACATTGGATACCAAATGCTACCATACTATTACTACTAACATAATTTTGGTAACTGCATACTATGATGCTACTACTACTTTCATCAATGTCCGTTATTCCATACTACTAGTACGATATTGGATACCGAATACAACCATACTACTTCTACTAACATCATTTTGGTTACAGCATACTACGATGCTACTACTACTACTTTCATCATGCCGGTTATTCCATAATACAAGTACGATATTGGATACCGAATACAACCATATTACTACTACTAACATCATGTTTGTTACTGCATACTACTGCTACTACTACTACTTTCATCATGTCTGTTATTCCATACTACTTGTACGATATTGGATACCGAATACAACCATACTACTACTACTAACATCATGTTTGTTACTGCATACTACTGCTACTACTACTACTTTCATCATGTCTGTTATTCCATACTACTAGTATGATATTGGATACTGAATACAACCATACTACTTCTACTAACATCATGTTTGTTACTGCATACTACTGCTACTACTTTCATCATGTCCGTTATTCCATACTACTAGTACGATATTGGATACTGAATACCAACCATACTACTACTACTAACATCATGTTTGTTACTTCATACAACGATACTACTACAACTTTCATCACGTTATGCCATACCACTAGGAATACTTATTCCATTTTATATTACTATTACAATTCTCATGTTGGACATTGTGTGCTGTCATAATATTAGTATGCATGTTAAGATTGTTACTGCATTCTATCATTATACTAGTAACAGTACAAGAAGCAAAATGGAATACCAGATGTGATACTAGTAACTATTGTATTTATGATAGCAATAAAATTTAGTATTTGCTGCCTAACATGCATAGTCCATCTTTGCCATGTAAAGTCTCTAGATCTAACCAGTATTTCATTAAATGCCTGAAGCAACAATGGAAATAAAATCAATAGCATGCTAGTTTCCCTGTCCAAACACAAGCTCAAGTTCATCTGTCCCCTTGATTAACTTCTAGCATGTTGTAGTGTGGTTCAGGTAAACCCCTCCTCTCCAACACTATTTCTGTCTGTGCTATCGTTCTTTCTCTAGCATGTATTCAGATCACACTTGCCTGTCTAATTAGAGGAAGGCAATGAGAAAGAAAACCAGAGTCCTCTCTGCCTTATCACCAATCCTACCCTCGGTCCTCTCCTCCTCTTTTCTTTTTCTCTCTCCCACTCATTTCATTCTATCAGCTGGATCACAGGCAGATTTTGCTAATTGATTCGTTAAGAGCCCTTTAATTTCACATGGCTTACTGCATCCATTGTTCTGGAAATGTGTCAGGGTGGCTATATATAACTATATTTTCACTAACAATGCTGAGAAAACATCAGCTCATGATGTCACTTCCTCATCAAGGACATTTGTGAGATGCGCTCAAGTGCAATAATTACAGAGAGGTGCACATTTAGTATTCAATAATTCTGTTCTATAGTTACTCTTATGACTCACGCTTTACTGTGTAATAAACTATTTGTAGCAATGCATAGTTTAGTTCATTTACCTGTTGTAAGGTAAAAACACGATAACATTTTTTTTCATAGACAGCAATGAAATTAAAATAAGTTGTGCACAAGTAAGACTTTTTATAGAATGATAATAATTACAATTTCAGCCAGTACATTATTCAAAGATGATCATATTTTGAAGCTTATTTACACAAATGCATGTAGGATTATCACAAAAGAATATAATTTGAAGAATGCTGATAACCAAACATTTTTTTCTCTTTTGACATACATTATACAGCAAACATTTTGGCTGTTCATGCCTAGTAGTAACATACATTAAGTGGTCAGTTGGGATGCATTAATGTGTTTTGACTGTAATCCTGTTTTGGTGTGTTTTTTTACAACACAGCATGATGATCATGGATTTGGTCAGTTGGTGGAGGTTATGCAGTCTTTTGGAGCTATGTGAATACATGAGCATGATCTTTATAAATACAATTCCTAACATAAATGCTCAATGTGTTTTTGCCTAGTATCATGTAGGTCATTGCACAAGATATTACACACTGTCTATTACATACTACTATGGTGCTGATACTACTATTATATTGGATATCGCATAATATCACTACTAGAAGTGTCATCTTGGTCATTGCATACACCCTATGACACGGGTGCCCAAACTCGGTCCTGGAGGGCTGGTGTCCTGCAGACCCCAAGTAGACCTAAACCAGCTAATCGAGCTCTTACTAGGCATACTAGAAATTTCCATGTAAGAGTGTTGAAGCAAGCTGGAGCTAAAATCTGCAGGACAATGGCTCTCAAGGACAAAATTTGGACACCCCTGGCCTATGGCATACTATTATCATTTTGAACATTATACTATCATACTAATAGTAGTAGAATATTATCAGATACTACATGTTACAATACTGCTTTTACTATCATCATGGTGGTCAATGCATCTTACTACTACACTACTACTACTTCTATCACCATGTTTGTTATTACATACTTTCACTACAACAGCTGCAGCTAATACTACTATTACTATCATCATGTTGGTTATTCCATACTACTAGCACGATATCGGATACCAAATGCTACCATGTTACTGGTACAATACTACTACTTTCATCATGTTGGTTATTCCACACTACTAGTACCAGTACGATATTGGATACTGAATACAACCATACTACTACTACTACTACTACTAACATCATATAGGTATTAGGAGTGCACAAGCTCAAAATATGTTAGGCCCAGTTTACACCAGTATTTAGTGTCATGCTTTTTGATCATACTGATAAAAATGCACTGTAAAGCCATGTGTAAAGTAGTCCAGCAGTGCAATTATTTTGGGAAACAGAGCTTTCTGGTTGTAAGTGTCCTTTAAAATATTATACTTTTGTTTGTCTGTTTGAATTAACATATAGATGATAGATTAAGTTAAAAATTATGATTATGATATGATTATGGTAGATTATGTTATAGATTAACATATAGACTTTTTTCTTGAGAATCAGAATCTAATAATTACAAATTCTCTGTAGATTTATAACACAACTTAACAATGCCACTGTTCAGTTTGCAAATTCTTAAATTTCAGTATAAGCTCAAACACTATAAACATTTATCATCAAAAATAATCCAACGCAAATTGTCTGAGTTGTTATACACAATGCTCTAGTTTAGCTCTATGCCAAGTGCCTCGCACATCCTGAAATGAAAAACCTAAATATTATGATAGCCTCCTGGTGGCTCACCAGGTCAGAAATGCTGTTATCTTAACGTAAAGGCTCATACACACCGGGACACTTTTCTCCCAAGCTTATTGTCAGCCTTTTTCAAGACGTTTTTCCACACCGCGGATGAGCAGAGTGAATGTGCAGAATTACCCCCCTGATATCAGATGCCATTTAATGACAAAAGGAAACTGATTATGAAACTCATCATTGAATCCTATTTGCTACCCTCCTTCTCCTGTCTACATTATTGTAGTTGCTGTTGGGTTTGTCATATAGTTCAGACACCAAAGAATAAGCAACTCTACATTCATATTGCCTCCATGCATTATGTTCTTCATTGAATGAATGTGAAATTGTGCTTGCCTAAAATGTTTCATGCTTGAGGACCACCAAGTCATGTTTACAGTAACTTCAGCAACCAAATGCCAATGTCATCATTGGAGCAATTTTTGACAGGGCATGTCAAAAAAAAGGATTTTTTTTTTAAATTACGCTTTTACACCTGAAGTTTTGCATGCTGGTGTGCACAACCACATTGGTGCCCTTCGTTTAGTCACGAAGTTGGCAAAAAATTTTACACTTAAATGTTGGCATATAGGCTTATGTTGTGCACGGGCCTTAATACAATTCAATTTCTGCAAGTAAGTAGTTCCTGTGACTCTGATGCATGTTCAAATGTTGATTTCTGTTATAAGTTGGCTTTTAGTTAACTATTTAATGCTATAAAGTCAGCATGTGGTGTCATGATTGTGTGTACAACATTGATACTGCGTCTCCAGCTCATGATCACTACTGCACAGACTCTGGCTCCAAATGATGTCATTTGTGCAAAATGACAACAGTGATATCTGGAACATTTTGGCTTCACTTTTGTGCAGAGTAAAGAAATGGAGGCATCTGTATCCTCTCTAACCTCACTGCATTGTCAAATTTTTAACAACCATTTTAGCCAAAATACAGATGTCAAAGTTAATAGAAAAACAACTGAGAATTCAGAATAGTGATTCCAAAGATATGCTATCGATCACAGAAGCAGGATCTGACACAGAAATCTGACCTTATTGGCTGCTGTGAAAAAGACTTTCCTTCACACTCGCAGCAACAGCACAATTGCTATCTTGTGTGTGTGTTTTTTTTATCCATCTCTCGCTCACTCTCTATTGTGCAGGCTGATCAATAATTGAGCAAAGTTTCATCAAATCCAGGTCTGTTTTTCATAGGGCTTGTCTGTTTGAGTACACTCTGAAAGGCGAGAGGAGCGTGAGCTTGTGGACAGAGTCTCCCGGAAGTCTCTTTGATCTACCACATACTGCTACAGGGGATTGTACAGCAGAGCTCGCCGCACACACTCTATCACACAACATACAACATGTTACGCTCTCTGACAGTACCACACCCACCTCCCCGCTTGTACATTCACCCCTCCTTATAAACCCAACCCTGTAATGCATATCCCTCAAGGATGGGATCATCATACAACATATTCTATTCAAATAAATCCTCTTACTTCTACAGCCGCACATTTCCTTTTTAAAATTTGACATAGACGTCATGATTCACTCATAAATCTGAACAGACTACTAAATAAAATAATGTAATTTAGTAGGCTATTGAAAAAATGTTAATTGGTACAATCTATTTATGGATGCCATATTTGACTTAATCAGACATACCAATGCGTTTGAATTTTCAGTCACAGCAATATGCAGCCTCTTCTTGTAAAAATCACATTTGGACCAATATTCTTAAACAGTTGTCCATAAGATAAATTGTTCGTAGTGTATCTGTGTGAATGAGAGTGTATGGGTGTTTCCAAGTGTTGGGTTGCAGCTGGAAGGGCATACACAGTGTAAAACATATGCTGTATAAGTTGGCGGTTCATTCTGCTGTGGTGATCCCCGATTAATAAAGGGACTAAACCGAAAAGAAAATGAATGAATGAATGAGCTTTAGTCACTTCATGGAGTGAAGCAGTTTTCAAAGTGCTGCGCTATGAAATCCATTAGTTTCAAAGGCATGCAGGGGTGGTTTGTGCCAAGTTCAAAATAGCTTAATATACAGAATAAAATTTGAGTATTATCCCTCACAAATCTCTCATTTAAATGAATATTTTCTAAAGGATGCTTTACTATTATTTACAATTAAAATAAAAAAAGAGCAAAATTAAAGAGAAAACCCTATAAAATTTTGTTGAAATTTTGTAGTTTGTCCAATATTTCACATGAATTTAAAAGTATTATCTTTCTATTTTGAAAGATGTTTGGTGGCTAAAATATAATTTTAATAAATATATCTGTTTAATAAATCGGTTTTGTTGCATTTATATATATATATAATTTTGGTTGGGTCAAATTTTTATTTTGGTTCATCCTTAGTTTACAATTTTGAATTTTGCAACACAGACTCATTCTGAAAACACAGCCCTATATACATTTTTAGAGATCGCGAATCGTGTAGCCAGAAGTATGTATAACTGCATTTCGTTTTTTTTTTTTTAAACGAACGCTACAGGGCGGTATGATATTGTTCCTTTTCATGCTTACCAGCTGACCGCTTATCTCCGTATGGACGGCTTTGCCACGGTTACCAGTTTGTCCAGTTAGCCCAGCACAGAGCGGTTCCAGAAAGTGAATAAGACAAAAACAGAAGCTAAAAAATTAAATAAACAAAAAATAACACGATGAGAATGTGGTAAAATCTAAAGACGTGGTATCAAAGGCTTATCTTTTTCTGTCGATTGGGTTTAGGGAAGTGGGTGGGCAGGTCATTAAATCAGTTAGTCAGTCAGTCATTCAGTCAGTAAGTCAGTTGACAGCAGCCTCTGGTGGATTTACGCGAGAACAGCAGGCAAAAATAGCACCCATGAGAGAATTTTGAGATCTGAAAAAGTATGCACATCGGCCTCTGGTGGATTCGCGAAAACAAAAGCTGCAAAAAAAACGTAGCACCTGGGATGTATTTGGTGCTCTCCAGAAATGCATATAGTGGTACATTTTCAGAATGAGTCTAGGTTGAATTTGTCTTTCAGCACATAATTTTTTTTCTAACTACCTGTACATCACACTTACTAGCATGACATTGTCACTGACACAATCTCCCATTAAAGTGTTACATTCTAAAGGTGATTAACTCTAATTTGATCGCTACCCCAAAACATATCAAAACTATAGACTTTTATTCCAGTATCTCTGTGACACTGTACTTCAAAGTTTTAGTAACACAAACTAACAATGCTGTGTGGCTGATGAGACTAAAGACTGAAGTGATTTCAAAACTACACATGACAGATTCTCTCTCTCACAAACACAGAGTGTTCACTGTGATCACACTAGTCAACGTTTTCATAGACACAGCCAAATCATAGTCAAAGATCACATGGGTGTTTCAAATAGAGATTGCAACCTTGTAATGATTAATCATGCAGCTCTGCCTACACTCCATTCAGAGCACGTACTTGAAATGGTTTCCACATGCTGCTAAGATACGGCACACACACACTTTCTCCCGCCCTTTCTTTAAAATCTCCTTTACCAGGCTCCCCCGGCCTGCCCAGCTCATTCATAATAGAGTCTGGAGTATGACGAGGCAGGATGAAAGCCGTGGTCAGGTTCGTGCAGGCGCTTCAGTCATGGCTCCCGGCTGTTCCTTCTCTTCGTCTTTGTCTCGCGAAGAGCAAAGATGTGACTTGCTGTGATCAGTCAGGCTTAATATGAAAAATTCAATCAGCCCTTCGCAGGATGCTCGACTTGGCCGTGCCACCGACTGACAGCTACGCATGCAGAGAAAAGAGAGAGAATGGAGGTACAAAGAAAGAAGACGACATTAATGATTCCATTATTGCTCTTTTCAAACACATCCAAGGCTTTGCGTTTGGCAGACACCGTAATCCAAAGCGACTTACGATGCATTCAAGGTATATTTTAGCAATAAATGAACCAGGAATTCAACCCACCACATGCAGAGCTACATGAATGCTTTTGTTTGGTAATATGAAATATTCATGGGCTGACGCAGCATTTGAAGCTTGTTTGTGCATGTCAACATGCGTTAGGGCTTAAACCAAAAGCAACAACAATAACAAAACTGAATTACACTGCGAAAAAAAAGAAAGAACTCACATATTGGTAGTAATTTGCACAAAGAAACGACAAATAACTTTAAATGCGCTGCTTTTTTCTTACAAAACATAGTCTCAATCTTTTTACAGCACTATACAGCAAGTTTTACAACATATATAAATGATTCAGGTTGTTGATATGTGAAACTACCCTCCATAGGCAAGCAGGAGTAAACATTCATGTTTTATTTCATGACATTTCCATTTTGAAAATCAGTTAAATCTATTTGGATGCTCTATCAGTTCTTGATCTCCTCCCTTCCTTGCTGCCCACATTCCTGCCTTTCTCCAGGCCCCCTCCCTTTTCGCATTAATTGATGTTGTCTCACTTCATTAGAGCTATTTTGTGCTGCTGGAGAATTTCGAACTCATTTTCTCCGCCTTGTTGCATAGCTGTTAATTTCAACCTCCACTGTCACCCATAAAAAGCAATTCAGTTCTAAAGCATGAATCAGATTTCTCCCCAATACTCTGAAACATTTCGCTCAGGCCAATAACCTTGGCAAAAAACAAGAGGCCATTAACACCGCCTACTATTATGTGCGCCGCTAATGCAAACCGCTAATTACAGGGCTACTTCTGCCCATAACTTTAACCTTAATTGCAGTTTCTCATCCAAACCATCAGCCCAGATCACTTTGGAATTATATATTTGGCTGATGAGGTCTCATTCACTGCGATAACCACTGCGATTTACGCCTGGGTATCGCTTTGTTGCATAAATATGCGGAAGGCACTCAGTCAAAGGTCTGTTATTTAGATGTTTTTGTTTGAAATAACCATTTCAAGCAAATTGGACACTTAATGAAATGATCAAAAGTGTTGTATGCCAGCACCTTTTTTTTTTTTCATCTGACTGTTGATGTTACTGTGCAGCATTCTGGGTTTCTGCCATGTTTCCACTCCATGGTTTGACTTCAGGAAGCGCATAATAATGGTAATGGATGCATTTGAATTTCATGCAGTGCACGTCAACGGATTCTCCACACTGAGACCATTCAGGGATGAATTAGGATCCAGTAACTCCATGCCAGGAAGACGGTTATTGATAAATAGATTTTTAACAGCAGATGGGCCTCACAGCAAAATAATCATTGGAGTGAAGGGAAGGAAGAGAGCAAAACAATGGAGCGCACCATATGCTGCGAGATGGATATTGGTTTAAAATCGAGCTGAGGACTTTTTCCTTAATTCCAAATCCCAGTTCATTGTGTTATTTTCAGAATTGTCTTTGGATTTGTACTCTGTGAGGAGCATTCATCTGCCCACTGAGATAAAAAGAGTGGGTTGGCATTTCCTAAACGAGGGTTGTTCACCATTCAGAAGAGAAGTGAGAATATCTCTGTTTGAATTTCTTGAATTTGAATCTAATTAAGGTTTCAAAAACAACTGAAATGTAAATTTGAATACAAGCAGAAATCTTAATCTCAACACCAAAAAGATGGAGAGATACAGTGAATAGATAAACATGTACATACTCTGTATTGAACGAGGAAGGCATGGATATGTGGATGAATCGATGGAAATATGAATGGATATAAGGAATTATTAGGCTAATCATTTAAATTATATCTAATTAACAGTGGGTAGCACTGTTGCCTCACAGCAATAAGGTCACTGGTTTGAGAATTACTCTTAATATCAAAATATCTATATTTACTAGAAAACATTACTTTAATAATGGAGCATCTTATATACTAGGGCTAGATATTGGAAAAATCTGACATTGCGATATTTCGTTTTTGTGATATTTTCTATATAATTTCACCAGATGATTTAAATAGCTCTATTTGGAAAGATTTCATTAATTTAGACTGACCCAGGTGATCAAGGGTGGCGCGGTGGCTCAGTGGTTAGCACTGTCACCTCACAGCAAGAAGGTCGCTGGTTCGAGCCTCAGCTGGTATTTCTGTGTGGAGTCTGCATATTCTTTCCGTTTTGGTTTGGGTTTTCTCTATGTGCACTGGTTTCCCCCACAGTCAAAAAGCATGCGGTATAGGCGAATTTGGTAAGATACAGTAAATTGTCCATAGTGTATGTGTGTGAATGAGCATTTATGGGTGTTTCCCAGTGATGGGTTGCAGCTAGAAGGGCATGCGCTGCGTAAAACAAATGCTGGATAAGTTGGCGGTCCATTCCGCTTTGGAAACCCCTGATTAAAAGGAAAAAAAAACATTCATTAATTCATTCATTTTCCTTCGGCTTAGTCTCTACTTTAGAAGTCACCACAGCGGAATATACCACCTATCTAATTATTATTAGAAATTTTTTTATTATTTTTCAATTATATTCTAAATTTGGTTAAACAGAAATTTTAGATATTTCTTTTGGAGAAAGTCATATCTTTTAGTTTGCCCCCCTTATTAGCACCCTTAAATTTTTTTCAGTTGGCTTCAGAAACCACTTTTGTCCAACGACTTGCTTATTTAACATAACAAAACCTAGTAAAGCCTTTAAATTGCACTTTAATCTGAATACTTCCATCTTGTTAAATAACTAGTGAAAGATTATGTACTTATCTCTTTGGATGGATGGATGGATGGATGGATGGATGGATGGATGGATGGATGGATAGAATTATCCGCTTTGTCCCTGATTTTTGTTCATTTACTATTATTTTAGATTTACACAAATGGAGTCATGCCAAATGATTCATACTTCATTTGCTTCCAAACTCTTGTGGTAAAAACAGTCTCTGCAGGAGAAGTGATAAGAGCGTAACTGTGCGTTGAGTGAGCTGGATGTAGGGAGCGTCGGGTGGAGCGGCTGGGGAGGTGTCCTGACAGCCAGCTTGAGCTGGTTAAGTGATGGAGCGGTAGAGGAGGATCAAAGTACTGAGAGCTTTCACTGGCAGGGAGAAGCGGCCTCGTCCCAGCGTGTGGCATGTGTTTGGAAAAAAAAGAAACAAGGCTCAATGATGATGTTGCTGTTGTTGTGGAGCGATCCCACACAAGCTGTCGCCCCAGTTTTGACATGGCATCTTAAGGAGAACCTACCATCCACCCTCCTACCGCGAAACAGCGGTGCGGACGTGGGGAGGTGGCACCGTCGTGACCGCTATGCCAGCTTTATTCCAACCACCCTCTGAGACTGTCGTCTGAAAGATTTATGTATTTCAGATAGCTAGGGCAAAATATCCTTAGTACCATTTTTTTTAATCCATTGTATGTGTATTCATATTAACCAAGTTATGACTAGAAGCCCAGCTTAGTTCACTAACATAGTGAATATTGGGATAGGGCACAGCGGTTAATTAAATTCCAGTTGCTCTTTTTTAAAATACTTTTTGTGTGGCGTTTTCAACCAAAAACAGAAAACCTGTTATGCATTTGGTTCATTCATTTAGGGCTGTCAAACTCAGTTCCTGGAGGGTCGCAACATTGCAGAGTTTAGTTCCAATCCTGCTTCAACACACTTACCTATAGTGATGGGTGATTCCTGAAGTAATAGTTATTTTTAAACGGATCTTCTAAGTAAACCAGTAAAACCAGCTCACCAAATTAGACTGAATCCTTTGAAATGGTTCAAGTTTTTTTAAGCACATATCCACAAAATACTTTATAGCATGCCTGAAACCCCCCTCTGACAATTTCTCAAGTTATTCAGTTACTAGAACAGTATACTGAGATTAGGGCTGCGTGATATTGGAAAAAACTGACATTGTGATATTTCATTCATGCCATATATATTACGATATAAATGCAATTTCACCAGTTGACTTGAAAAGCTTGTAAAGAATTCAGAATTTTAGATCAATTGGGATGATTGTGTAGGGGAGCATATCTGCATATAATATTATTAAAAAAATGACAAGCATAGTTAAATACTAAAGATAAAATATGCAAATAAACAATAATTTAAGATTTTCTGGGGAGTCAAACAGTATTCAGAAACACAAATTAAATAATTACTGTATAATAATACAACTAATAACACTGTATTGTTTTGAGTAAATAATTATATAATGTTCAATTAATCTTTAAGCTACAAACGTTTAATTTATTGTGTCCAAATGGCTCAAGTTTGCTTCAAGGTTCATAACAATATGGCCTTAAAAATATATGCAAATAATAAACTTTCACTCTAAGGTTAAAATTTGAAATGCCTCCACTATGTTGTTAACTGTAACGTCTACATTACACTATTAATAGCTAGTAATATTAAATGCATAAATAGTTAAACTTGCACAACTTGTCAATATTACAACTTTTTTAACAAACTGTGCAATAGTTATTTGAGTATTTATTTATTCTCTTCTGTGCTTTTTTAAAATTGGGTTATATTTTATATCTAACTATATTTTTTATACATTTATAAAATTACAAAAGCTTATTTATTATGTTATGTTTTTTTATGTTCTTGCTGGGTCTGATGTAACGTAATATCGTTCAGCATTACAATCTATTGTGATGTTTTGAATGACAAAAATAAAGGAAACAGATCTGAAACTGAAGAGTATCTGCTACTGACCTGGCATGCAGAATATAGCTTTTGTTGTCATTTGAATGAATACATTTGAGTTAAAACAACTGACAATTTTAGCGTGGATGAAATTAAACAGAATAAAATCAAAACTGCTACAAGTCATTATTGTGGTATAATGTAATAATAATAATAATATTCTGTAGTAATTTACACATACAAAAGGCACATTCAAATTACAACAAAAGTGTATGACAGAAGTGTCAAAAGAGATATCATTTATAAAATGATTTAAAAAAAAGACCAGCTGATCAGAACATAACTTACTCTATAAAACACTACAGTTACAAAGTGTGGTTGTTTTTGTGTATTGTTGTACAGATTTATTGTGTAACTGTGCAGATTAACTGCTGTATATACAGTATATATGTGTGATAACTGTGGAGTCTGTCCTGTCCAAAACACCTCAACGTCTTTCTGCTTTCATTTTTGATTGTAATAAGATGCACTTTTATTTAAAGCCGATTTCAAACAAATAAATATTGTGATGTCAATCTGAATTGAGCTCACTAAAGGCTGCAGAAAACAGTTAAATATATTTTTAACTATAAAACAACTGCCTTATTAAAAGGTTAGTGTAAATACAGTACATGCTCCTTCTCTTCATATATATATATTTTTTTACTCTCAGCCCATACAGTCCTATCATCAAGCTGCCAGCTTGATCATGCTGTACATTCTTTGGAACTTTGAGAGTTATTCTAATCATAACTTAGATTGGAATCAGCGTGCAACCTAAGACAGTTACAAATGGCTGTATTTTTTTCTTCTTTTTCCCACCATGAGTACGTGATTCAGAAAGAGGTGAGGTTTGATTTGATGCAGGCCTCAGGGTGTGCTCAGCCTTATGGTCCTGAACTGTAATGGACTGGAAATGTAAAAGAAATGGCCATGCTTATACTAACCTGCGTTCATATTCAGCAATAATGACACCATGTGAAGACCAACATCTCTATTAAAGTACATTCCACTGAAATGCAATAGAGATGCTGATGCAGGTCATTGCTTCATCACTAGAAACATTTACCAAAGCAAAAACAATATCAGAGATTCATAACATTACACATATTTCTCATTTATTAACGCAATTTTGGCATGAATGATGAGCTCTAAAATATACACACAACTGCATCATACACTCAAAGGCCACTTTATTAGGTACACCTTACTAGTACCCGGTTGGATCCACCTTTGCCTTTAGAACTGCCTTAATCCTTCGTGGCAGAGATTCAACAAGGTACTGGAAATATTCCTCAGAGGTTTTGCTCTTCATGCTTTCATGTTGTTGATGCCAAATTCTGACACTGCCATTCGAATGTCATTCAGAGATGCTCTTCTGCATACCTTGGTAGTGACATTATTTGAGTTACTGTTACCTTTCTATCAGCTCAAACCAGTCTGGCCATTCTCTGACCTCTGGCATCAACAAGGCATTTGTGCCCACAGAACTGCTGCTCACTTGATGTTTTCTCTTTTTCGGACCATTCTCTGTAAATTCTAGAGATGGTTGTGCGTGAAAATCCCAGTAGATCAGCAGTTTCTGAAATACTCAGACCAGCCCGTCTGGCACCAACAACCATGCCACATTCAAAGTCACTTAAATCACCTTTCTTCCCCATACTAATGCTCGGTTTGAACTGCAGCAGATCATCATGACCATATCTACATGCCTAAATGCACCGAGTTGCTGCCATGTGATGATTAGAAATTTGCGTTAACGGGCAGTCAGACTGGTGTACCTAATTAAGTGGCCGGTGAGTGTATGTACATATCAACTACAATTAACCTTTTTCTGCTAATTAAAGAAACATTGATCAAGCCAGATAGACAAACTAAGAAGCAAACAAGTCAACCATGGGACAATTTCTTTTTTCAATTTGTTTTGGTACAAATTCCTCTTTTAAAAGTCATCTAGGCTATAGCATGTACTGTATGTGATTGTGTTGAGAAAAGAAGAGCGAGACAAAGAAAATATGTACTGCAAAAAGAAAGTGTCAGACACGGTGATGGTTTTGATGAATTTCCTCATCAGAGGTTCGTCACGCAGTGTGGCGGATCTCTATTTTACACCTGACCTTCCCCTGTTAAATACCTTGTTTCACAGCCGCAAGGTAAGCAGATAAGTGCCTACAGTAGCAGTAGTAAAACAGTGAGGCCTTCACAAAAATATGCCACAGAATGAGTTCTGAAGATTTTTCTGTGACTTTCATTCAAAATATGCAAACGCAGCTTCTGTAGCTCTGCCGAGTGAAAAGTGTCCTACAAAGAAGTCCTCCACAGACTGCTGGGTAATAATTGCAAACCATATTGAATTTTAAAGCTAGTTATTGTCAAGGAATTTGACTGACTGAACTATATTTCTTAGACAGTCCAATAGCATTGAGAGTTTTTACTGTTTGTATCACTCCGCTTTTTTTATTCACAAATTTGACTGTCAGTCTGTGTGTTTGGTCAAGTGCTCACCACAGCATTTCTGTTCTTTTTATGCAAGCATATTTTTTCCAATCGGCTTCTATTGGGGCATCTTTATTTTTAAACAACAGCAGCATGACAAGGTGCTTAACACTTATTTCCATCTCACTTTAAGGTGGTTAACCCTGGGTCATTTTAACACTGGATAAAAAGAATTTGGGGTTTTCTTGCTTCATTTTTCAAGCTACTCATGAAATACACAACCATTAATCTTGGCTATTTATTCATTTATGGTTAGCACTTTACCATCCTAATCCTTGCATATTTGCATTGTCTGTGTCATAGATTGGAAGAATCCATGAATACAACCCGCTTACTAGCGCTGGCCTTCCTCATAATTCTTATACAGAATTGTGCAAATGTCCAAACCCACCAGCTCTGGTGTTTTTGCCAAGTCATAATGACTATCTATATCTATGTTTTGGGATCTTTGTAAAGATACAAATGTAAAGTACAGGAAATTTGTATAGAAATTAAAAAAAAAATTTCAAGAGAAAAAAGAAAAAGAATTTAAAAGTATTTAATGTGACCTCGCTCAGCACTAAGCACACCAGGGAGACTGTTTTGAAGTACTCCAAGCTTCTTTCAGCACTTTCCCAAAGTTTGACTATAGATTTGGGGTTAGATTTTTTTTCTCTGTCCAGGTAATCCCACATGGCCCCTTTGTTTTCAGCTCTAGAATCTGTGAAGGCCAGTTCATGACTGTTAGAGTTTTATGCTATTTTTCTCTTCAAAAAGGATTTCACTCTTCAGGTTGAGGCCAAGAGATAATTATATACAGTATGGTCACAGTACCAGCTAAAACAAACAAACAAAATCTTACATAAGAGTTAGATTTAAGAGTTTTGTACAGTTCTGTTTAGCAGCCGTATCCTGCATAAAAGGACATTTATTCCAACTACAAAGGAAAGAATGAAACTGGCTCTTTTTCACTCAAAATGTCACATAGCATTTATTACACTTTTCCCTGAAACACTAAAGCATACTGGTTATACAATGTGCAGTGTTTCTGTTATTGTACAAAGCATCTGAATATGAGACTTGATTGACTGTCATTTGCTAAGCATCTAGCTGTTCTAAAACAGCATCATTTCACACTGAACGTGTGGCATCACGATGTGAGGTTAACACTCCACAACCTGGTGTTAAACTTAGGGTTTAGAATGATGATAACCTGGGGTTAAATAGAGTGTGAAAAGCCCTGTAAGGTAAAATGGTGTGCTAAGCACTGTCACTTTTTAACAGACGTCCAATCACAGTGGAGGAAAGGTTGGGGAAATGTCACACTTACCAGCTGTCAGAAATATTCTTATAATAAGTTGAACAACAACATCAGCAAACACAGCAGTAGAAAAATGGAGGTGAAATATTGCTCTACAATCAATGTTATTGTCAGAAAATAATTTCTTTCTACAACATTAGTAGTTACTAGTAACTGCAATGCAGATATTCTATATTTGGCAGGTCATTTGTTGATTATTTCACTTAACAAACACTAGTTTGTTCCGAAATGAAGCAATTGTCAATACTCCTAAGAATTCTGCCATACACTGATATAGCAGAAATAGAGAGCATAGCATGTTATTCTTTACTGATGTACTTCCATTCATGAATAAAAGATGAGAAATCAAGCAGAAATATAATGAAATACTGAATAAAAATACTAATGGAATATAGAAACTATTGAAAATAAGCTGACAAACTAAAATGCTAAAAATAAACATATATTTGAGCAAAACAAGACTTTAAATAATAAAATTAAGTAAACTAATAAAAACTGTCAAAAGTGCAAAGTATAAAAACCAAGCTTCAAAATATTAAGTCAAATACAAAACACCCACACACATGCGCACGCACGCACGCACACACACAGAGACACATAGACACACACCAGTTACCCATGACACTAAAATGACAATAAAAGATTCTGAGTTTCTGTTTTGTTTAACTATTTCCTTCAGCAGAGAAAATAATCGACAATTGTGCAAAATTTTATTATTACTACTTTGTTTACTGAATTGTTGCACAAAACAATGCCAAACTGGTACTAATTGTAGTAATATTTGTAGCAGTATTGAAAATGAGCATGCATATGCACATCATCACACAGAGCTGTGAATATTAAAACTGCAGTTTCCAAACCAGGGGTCTTTTTGATTGTCTTCACTCCTGTCTAAAGCACAGGCCGAGGATGAGCGGTTCCTAATTCAAGATGTAATCTTTTTCCATTAGAATAAACCGCAGTGCTGCGATACCAGGAGGGGATCATTTTCTAAGTTGATTTAAAAAAAAAAGAAGAGGAAAAAAAAGTGGAGGGAAATTAAATCCCAGGGCTCCAAATGAAAATCTATTAAGAGAATAATGTGAGGGATCTCAGCGTTTGGTGATGTTTTCTTCTCTTTTTTTTTTCCCCGCCCCGGTGTGCATAATGAGGAGTGTGAATTTGAATCATGCGGGCAGATGGGTGCGTCTGATGGATGGAGGGATGCGAGCAGTTGGATGTGACTCTACAGTCTGTGAGCTGTTTAAAGTCCCGAAAAGTGCTGATGAACGGCGTGTGTGGAAATCTGTCTGCCTTAATTCAGCGCAGAGCCACCATGCTGATCATTCTGATTAGAGGAGAGACTCTGGATGCCATGTGGCAGGGAGAGTGGCACAGAACACGAGAAACAAAAACATTGCTGAAGAAAACCTTGGGATTTTCTTTTTTCATCCATCAAACAAAATGGAGATGGAGAATGGAGAAATAATAAATAAAACAATACAAAATAATAAATAACTATTAAACTAACATCAGCTTCATTTTTAAGCAAATGGTTTCCATTCTATTTTGATGATAATGTTTCATGTTCATATCATGGCAAAATCAGTATGAGAAAATGACACGTGCGGAGACGAATATTGGACAATACAAGTAAGGATCTAAGTGCAATTTAATAAGAGTATTTGTATAAGCAGGCTATGGTCAAAACAGGGCAAAACCGGCACATACAGGACATTAAAAACATTATCGAAAACAGGGGGACAAAATATAGGCGGCGGTCAGAATATAACAAAATAACAAAACTAAAATCAGGAAAACGGCAGGCAAAAACAAATAGCAAACTAAACTTACACATGAAGACTGTAAAATAAGACTCAGTCCAGAAGATCAGTGTTGATGGGATTCAGCTGTGATCCTCAGTGGTGAACAGCAACCAGTGTGTGTGATTTGGCATGATGGGAAATGTAGTTAGTTGCCAGGAGTGGATCGCTGGTGATGATGACAGAAGATAAATGAAAAGACAGTACTTATTTGAAATAGAAATTACATTTTAATAATGTATTATTGATTAGGCTAATTTTTTTTTATATTAACCCAATTATATGTTAATATTTATACACTATATTAATGGTATTTGGAAATTGGACGTAATGGACGCTGCTGTGCCATAATTATTGCTCAGTGAAGTTGTTTTTTGTTTGTTTAGTTTAATATCCTAATTCCCTTATCTTTTGTATATTTTTAGCCTAAATAGCCGGGTTCGTTGCATTTTAGAGTCTTTTTGAAACATTTCCATTGTGTTCAGAGCTATTTGAAAGTGTTATAAGAAAATGTAGCGTGTTTTAGTAAATTGTTTTCGTTGTGAGAAAATGCAGCGCATTTTCGTTAGTTGTTTTCATTGTACGAAAATGCTATGTGTTTTATTAATTTGATTGCGTTGTGTGAAAATGCAGCAAATTTTTTTAAAAATGTGTATGCGTTGTGACGATTTGCAGCATGTGTCAAAGAATTGCGTTGGTTTTTGTCATTTTAAATCAGTTGTTTGAACAAGCAGAAAACATATACATATATATATTTCTAATGTACTCCTACTACAACTACCAAAAATAATAATAAGATAATATTTTAATCATTTATTTATTGGAAGCTTTCATATAAAGATAAATCTAATATAGTTTGTGTACATTATGTGCACACACACACACACACACACACACACACACACACACACACACACACACACACACACACACACACACACACACACACACACACACACACAATTAATTATAGGCGCCATTTTCACATATGTTGCTAAATATTTGAATAAAACTGAGAAATTGTTGTATCAACTTTTATATCAACTAATAACATCACTAATAAAAAATATATATATATATAAATATGTGTAAATATGTGTGTGTGTGTGTTTTACTATCTAAAATTAAATGAAGTTGACTAATATTAATAAATTTAACACCAAACTTTTATTGTATGTAAAAGGCATTTCCTTGACTTGCACATAACTGCTGAAAGAACTGAGATGGAGGAAGGAGCGGGTCACTGATGGCTCCTCTGTCACAGAAAACTAGGTTCAGAGGGGCTCGGCTCTGCATGGATGCATTTAATGTAGCAGCTGTAAGACGGCGAGAGCGGAAAGAGATTAATCTCACCTTTCCTGGGCAGTAGGTCCCATCTCAGCTCTGCTGTTGACCAAAACCTGTTCTCTCCTGCCCTGATAAGAGAACATGAAATATGGCTTTGCATCCAAGGCATACTACTGCGACTCATGCAAAGCCGGAAAGTACAATCAAACGCCTTTATACGTTCAACCAGACATTCAGAACACACACAGTCGAAATGTTCTCCATTTATACCTCCGATGTTTCTTGGAAGATTTAGTCTTATCTGCAGATCTGACATGTTTAATTATTTGGTTTCATTTAATCTCCTGCTTTAAATAAATATAGTTTTTTTTTTCATTTGCATGGATAATTAAATGCAATGACACCAACAAATTCCTTTTGGGGAACATAATCCTGTAAGCCCATATAAGTAGAGAGTGCCGATAATAAAAAGACTAAGCCTTTGATAAGAACAGGTGTGGAATAAGGATGAAGAAGTCTAGAAAAAAGAGAAAGAAGAATAAAAAAAGAGGGCTTGGAGGAAGATAAACTCCAGAAGATGACAAACTTCAGAGAATCTATTGATGACATGCATGGAGGAAGCAGAATCTGCCGAATATCAAAGTGCAAAAACTCAAGAGACACTGAAGATATACCCAAAGGTACTGTGTGTCTGCTTATTTTCTCCTGGTCTTTATCCGTCTCTCTGTCATTCACAATACAACTGAGGGATTGATATGGAGTATGGAGTGCTATAACAGATAAAAAAGAGCAGGACAAAGCCTTGAAGAAAAAAAGAGGGTGATAAAATGTTCAAAGGTAAGAAGGTCAGGGGCAGGAGAGCAGGATTTATTGTGCTTTTTCTCATTGTAAGCCATTTGTTTCATGGTCTCAGGTGTTTCACACTCTCACTTGATGAGACCAATGCCATTGATGATTTTTAGAGGCTGTGGAAGAATCATATAGATTCTCTGAGGGTATGTTTGCACAACAATGACTTTTGTTGACGTTTACATGGATACTAATAATCTGATTTTAATATGATGCAATTATTTTCTTAATGTGTTTTGTGTACAGATGACAATATTGTTAAAGTGATATATTTTACCCAAAAATCATAATTATGTCATCGTTACCTCACCCTTTACTTCAGGCATGTCCAAGCTCGGTCCTGGAGGGCCGGTGTCCTGCAAAGTTTAGTTCCAACCCCAATCAGACACACCTGGGCTAGCTAATCAAGCACTTACTAGGCTTTCTAGAAACATCCGTGCAGGTGTGTTGAGGCAAGTTGGAGCTAAAATCTGCAGGACACCGGCCCTCCAGGACCGAGTTTGGACACCCCTGCTTTACTTGTTTCAAACTTTCTTTTGTTGTTCTTTTGAGCACAAAAGAAGACATATTAAAGAATGTTGGAAACCTATAACCAATTAATTCCCACAAATTCAATAGAAGTCTAAAGTTTCCAACATGTTTTATGACATCTTTTGTGTTCAACAAAACAAAAAACTTAAACTGGTGTGGAGCAAGTAAAGGGCCAAAACTATGACAAAATTGTCATTTTTTTTAAAACTATCCCTTTAATAGTTTTTGCAATGTGACTTGCACCCATAAAGACATGTAAGTCCACCATTGTTGTTTTGATTGTCAAATACTGGCACATTCATACACTGTAAAACCCAAAAAGTTAAGGTAACTCAAACCATTTAAGGAAACCGATTGCAGCAAACCATTTAAGGTCAAAAACTAATCCTAATGAGTACTGTGAACTTAATTCATTTGAGTAAACAAACCAATTTGAGCACAGTAAAACTCAATAAATGAAGATAACTCAAACCAACTGACTACTGTAAAACTTAAGTTAAGGCAACTCAAACCATTTGAGGAAACTGATTGACTGAAACTGATATGAGTACTGTGAACTTACTCCATGTAAGTTGAAATAATGAGGTATTTAATTAACTCATCACATTCAACACTGAGTTCAAAACTCTTTTCAAATAAGTAGAATTAACTTTCAGTAAATTTTGAGTTAACTACACTCATTTCATTTGATAAAGTTGACTGTTGGGTTTTACAGTGTATAGACTATAATGGATAATGCATATTTTTAGTAGTTTACATAAAGATGAAAGGTTTTGAAAAATTAGCATTTTACTATTTAGCCTGACATGTTTACTGATACAAAATAACATAAATGTTTCTTAAAATAAAATAAATTGTATTAAATGGGGATTTTTTGTTTGTTTTGTGTTGTTTTACTTAGACATTTAAAAATAACTTATTTTACAGCAGTAATCACAATACCGTGAAACCGCGATATTTTTATCCAAGGTTATTATACTGTCAGAAACATATACCGGCCCATGCCTACACACATGCATATTTTTGTAGTCTACACACCTGTAGAGATAAAAATGGTATAAAAAAAACAATCAAAAGATGACATTTTAGGCCCGGCAATGTCATATGTATGTGTAAATAAAGGCCCAAAATGGATGTTTTCTGTATTAGGTAAACAGCCTTTGCAGAGACACTGCAAGTGAATAAACATAAAAAAGCAAAGCAAAGAGTGAAAAGACTGCTTAAATCTCTTGAAAGAATCTCTACCTCAAAGCAAAGAGATGTCAAAGATACACAAAGAGTGTTGAACAATACCAATTCTACCAATTATTCCATTGTTCAAAAGTCTTGGATAGGTACAACTCTTTTATTTTTTAAAATGCTTTTAAAAAAAGTTTTTTAAAGTTCACCAAGCTTTTATTTCCTAAAAATATATATTCTAATTTGTAAAGGATGCTTTTTTCATTTGAATACATTTTAAAGTGTTATATTTTAAAGTGTTATATTTTGTTCTTTGAACGCAGCAATACTGTATCAATAAAAACAACTTTGCTACTTAATATTTTTGTGGAAACATTAATACATTTTTTAATTCACAGGAAGTTCAAAAGAGCACCATATATTTTATTCGTTTGCATTTATGCTTTGGAAGGTGATTTTATCCAAATAGACCTACATTACATTCAAGCTGCATTATTTTTGTAAATTCATTCCACATTATGAATCAAACCCATAACCTTGGCATTGCTAGTGCCAAGTGACAGGAAAAACGTTCTCTTTACTGATTGATTTAATGTATTTATGATATAGAAAAAAACATTAGATTCCGATCTATTGAAAAATAATGTATATTTCTAGGAATATACAATTTAGTAATTGACTTATAGTGTCAAAATTTTTTTTTTAAATATACATATATACTGTTTATGGATGTGCTTAAATCTGCCTTAAAGGTCCCGTGAAGTGTTTTGAAGTATGCATCTTTATTCAACGTTTGATGTATTCTGAACCGAAACACGATGAGAGGGTGGGACATAGCGTAGCCCCTGCCTTTAAAAAGAAAAAAAACAGCCAATAGTGTTTTGTTTCATCACCGCTCTGCTAGTGAAAAGGGTTGAGCTCAAATGCTTCAAATAAGAAGTGTCTTGAGGGGGGTGGGGCATGTCAGTTACTAGAGATCATTTGATTGGTTATGATGTGATGAGAAACTGTAGTATGACGTGATGTAAATAAAACCATTGATCCATTTGGGCGGAAGAGACAAACTACAAGCTTTACATGCTTATATCAGTTTCATATCTAGTCCATCAGTCCATCAAATCTATAATTTTGTCATTGTTTTCGAGCCCACGAGCTTATAGACCATTTCAATGTGGTGATGTCATTGGCCCATGAACATTTCCTGCTTGTTATCAAACTATTTCATAACTGTAACAAGAGGCAACTTCATGTTGAAATAGCTATCATAACATTATTGATCAATATGGGGCTCTTTTTTGATTCTCGGAAGCTATAGAAATTAAAAATGTAAAACAGGAAATGCGTTGGGACCATTGTTTTTTTTATTTTACATCCCTCAAAATGGTCTAGATATCCTACAAACTAACAATACTGATATTAACATCTGAAAAAACTATTTTAATTTGGGAACTTTAAGGATCCATGTCACTATTAAAAATGCACACTTATAGTTAGGGGGGTAGTTAACTCAAAAATGAAAATTCTGTCAATACAAGGTATGTACATTATGGAGGAAATCACAGTACATTATTGTAAAAACAAAAACTAGCAGCATTGATTGTTTTAACCATAAGCCATTTATGATCTTTTGGTGATAAAGAAAACATACATTGCCAGCTTACTAAAATTTTGCATGCAAATATACCAACCTAGACTCATTGTGATTACGTACCCCTATATACATTTCTGGAAAGAGCAAAATACGTCCCAGGAGCTACGTTTTTTTGGGCTTTTTATTTTTTGCAATTTTTGTGTACACTTTTTCAGATCTCACACATTTCTCTCGCGAGTGCCATTCGTGCCTGCTGTTCTCACATAAATCCACCAGCTGTTGACCAACCGCTGTTGACCAACCAACCAATCAATCTTCCCCACATTCCCCCTAAACCCAACCAATAGTATTTCAAAAAGCACAGATTGACCAGCCCACCCCCTTCCCTAAACTCACCTGACAGCGTTTTGAAAAGCAATGCAGAAAAAGAAAAGCCCCCTGATTTTTACCACATTTTTCAGATTTTACTTTATTGTCACCCTGTTATTTACTTGTATATTTTTATTTTTTAGGATTCTGTTTTTGTCTTACCAACTTTCTGGAACCATTCTTTACCAGACTTAAAACCTGTCGTCACGGTCAACTCCGCTCTGTATCTCAATCCACTGACGTAAGTGTCGAGCTACCGGACAAACTGGTAACAGCGCAAAAGCTGTCCACATGCAGGTAATCGGTCAGCTGGTAAGCGAGAAAAGGAAGTCGTCATACCTGCCCAGTAGCGTTCGTTTTAAAGACGAAATGCAGCCATACGCAGCTCTGGATAGATCATTCGCGAGCTCCAGAAATGTATATAGGGCTACGTTTTCAGAATGAGCCTATGCTGCAATTTATATGCATGCAACATGTTGCATATAATGTTGAAGTTGTTTTTGAACGGAGTGCAATATTTTCAGAAAATGAGGGCTTTTGGTTTGGTTTATTGATTATTTCTAACAAAAAGCTTGTAGTTGAAATATATTGCAAAAAATTCCATGCGTCTTACGTTGTAGTTTGACAGCCTGGATCCTCATTCATGTTCATACTATGGTAATACACAAATGCTTTTATTGTGATTTTTGTGCTAAGCCTAGATCCACATTGACATAAATGCTGTCATTTTTTTTTTTTTGAGAGGAAGTCAGAGTGGTTTGGATGAAAGTAAATCAGTAAATTATTATTTTTTCTTTTTAAATATCCAGCTTTATCTGGATGCATGTCAGAAACAACATAGAATATTACAATAGTGTTTTTTTTAATAATATAGCAATAGAAGGATCTGTCACAGCTGAGAGAGAATGCGTGCATCCGTGCGAAACTGCTGCAGGTACAAGATTACTTCCATGCCGGATCTGGGATTAAACCAGCGTGTTTAAGGGTTAAGAGAACATGTCAGATTAACATGACAGGATTAAATGCTAAAAGTGAGTTTGTTTATATGGACTACAGCTCTTGCTCTCTTTTTTTTTTTTTGTTAAATCCGAGATTTGTATTCCGAAACCCGGCTCAAGCGTTTTGTTAAATACGCGGGTTCCATCAGAAGTTAATTTAGCAAATGTTATTAAGCCAGAGGGTACGAGCAGATATAAAGCGTTAACAAAGAAACTGAAGTGCTCGTTGAGAAAATGGAGTGTAATTGAGCCCAGAGAAGGCTGGAGACAGAGTAAATTGAGCAGCCATTGCAGAGATGACGAGATTCTAATGTTTCCCCCCTCTTGGATTCAGTTCACCGAGACGAGCCAAGACGAGAAAAGAGAAAGAAATCCGCCATCACTGCACTCACTGTGTTTGCTTTAAACCCTTATCAGAAGCAATTATGGAAAGTTCCAAAAACTCCCTTCATCTCCTCATCGCAACACCAAGTATCTTGCATGCATCTGGAAAAAGAGGATGCAGTGCTGCTCCTCCAGGCCTCCTTATTACTGCTCCACACATGATTGGCTTATTTGATCAGATTTCTCTCTCTCTCCATGAACGCGTGGCTCCATCTGGCTCTGCCATGTGTGGAGAGAGCTGAACAGGTGAGCTCGGAGATGTCTGGCAGAAAAGAGTCATCAGAAAAAATGACAGGTGCAGCTCATAATGTGGAGAACGGGAAGAGGAAGAAAGAAAATAATCGAGGATGAAAATGATTGGGAGATGGAGATGAAAAATGTTCTGTATGCTGCATGCAAGAGGGGTTAATATATCTGTAATGGCTGCGTCTGACACAGCTGATGTTGAAAAATGATGACGTGGGATGAGATGTGGACTGTAGTATTTGAGATGTGGAAGTAACATTTGCTGTGTTTTTTACAATATGAACATATTATAAACATTTATAATTTTCATTCATTTATTCATTTTCTTTTCGACTTAGTCCCTTTATTAATTAGGGGTCACCACAGCGGAATGAACCGGCAACTTATCCAGCATATGTTTTACGCAGCGTATGCTTTTCCAGCCGCAACCCATTACTGGAAAACATCCACACACTCTAGCATTCATACCCACACATAGACTACAGACAATTTAGCTTATTCAATTCACCTATAGAACACATCTTTGGACTGTGGGGCAAACCGGAGGACCCTGAGGAAACCCACGCGAACACGAGAGACCATGCAAACTTCCCACAGAAATGCCAACTGGCCCAGCTGGGGCTCAAACCAATGACCTTTTTGCTGTACGGCGATATCGCTACCCACTGCGCCACCGTGTCACTTTTTATAATGTTATTACTGAGAATTATTATACTAATTACTATTATAAAATAACTAATTATTATTACAAAAATGGGTAACACTTTACTTGAAGGGGTGTTCAAACTGTAAGACCATGACATATTTGTAATCATAACATGTCACGATAACATGAATATGAAGGAGATATTATGCATGCTTATGAAAACTGTCAATAATAAAATGTCATTTGAAATGCAACGACATTGAGATGTCTTTGTTGTGACAAAAACAAATATATATCACAACCCGTCTTGGTCATGACGGCTTGGCATTACCAAGAGAACATACCTTGTCATAAATCTGTCATAAACATTAATGTCATTATAATTGTGTCATGTATATTTATATAGATATTTTTAACAACATCAATTATATGTAATGACAAATCAATTTGTGTCAATTTAATGTCAATTTCAATTTGTGCCATGATACACAAAAAAATTGTTGTAAAATTTACAGTATTACTGGCCATTTTCATGGCCAGGAATAGTGTAAAATTTACAAGTGCACATGTTTACAGCGTAGTGCTAGTTACTGAAATATAGTATCTAGTTACAGTTACTAGTTACTTCATTCAAAAAGTAACTCAATTACTTTATCGATTACTTACACCAAAAGTACATGACTGTTACATGACTGTTAAAAGTCATTTGAGTCACTTTTACAAAGAACATTTTTAAAGAGCCCATTAATGCCCTTATAATGTCACTTCAGTGCTCCATGGAGAATACACTGTGTTGATCAACTTCACACTTTTATTTAATGTGCATTCTCACTACTAAAACACAAGACAGACTTAAACAAAAAGTACACTAATTTATTTAAGTCAGACCAGCAGCACAAAAAATAAAAAATATCACAAGGTTATAAACCAGCTGAATAATATTTTCAGAAACAAAAAAGCAAAAACTAAAGCTGCTTCAGCATAAACGTTGTTGTATTTAACCCTTTAACATGTTCTTTCACAGAGTATGAAAACTAGCAACAATATACAACAAACAAAAAATCTCATTCAAAATCAATTTGGTCAAACTCAACACCAAAAAAACTGCTACTATAGACAAGCTTAGCTTCAGTAAGCAACCAGTCTTAGACTGCAGGGTAATATGGCTCTGTCATGATTATAAAGATCTCATGACAGTCTTATAAACACCCCCTTCAAAAGTGTAATTATGACTAGAGAATAAACAACAATAACCTAAACACCTGCTAGCAACTATGTAATATAACAGGTTATTCTTTGACAAGTAACAGTTTCTGAAGACAATGTATGATTATAGGCAATGTGACAGTGACCGTGGGAGATGATGTACAGTATGTGTTTTTGCACCAATCATTTCCATTATGCACCACACAGCACTTCTTCCTCACATTTTTGCTACATCACTTCTCCGTGTGACAATGGTGAGTGTAGGTCAGCCTGAAGTTTTCCCTGACCCTTCTCCTCCTCCATACCTTTCATCTCTGTGAATCTACCAAAACAAAGCTCTTTCATGCATCTGTGGCAGTAAATATGTCAGCTCTCCTCTGGCTGGCTGGACTCAGCTTTGAACTGCTGAGATGACAAATCCTCCTCTGCTATGAGCTTCAGCAAGAGCTTGACAGACCGGGAGAGACGGAGAGAGATCAACCTGACTTTAATATTTCATCACAGATACAAGTATGGCAGATGACCTGGTAGAAGTTGCAGGCTTGGAGCCCCTGCTGTGGCAGTAGAGTTTGGTCAACTTTGTTCACTAGCATGAGAAACACAGTAACTGACTCCCATTTTGTTTCTATCTGCACTAATAATATGCCTGACACCATAACAAGACTTAAATGTGCTGTATATGTAGGTTTTTGACTCTTCTAAAGCATAAAAATACCATAATATGTTAGCAGATATTTAAGAAACATGCCAAGTGAACATTCTTGTTTATCTGAAAAACAATTCTGCATTATTCTACATTATTATGTGCATTACGTGCCGGAACCCTGTCTTTGTTTTGGTCCCTTAAACCTGACCACTGCCAGTTAGCCAAATATATTTTAGCTTTGATGGAAAACCGCATATTTCATTTATTCAGTCAGGAAGGCTCTCAAAAAGTGTGTGTCCGTGACTGTAATGCAACCTCTGGTGGACAGTAACAGCCTCCGAAATGAGACGCAGATTCAGAGTTCCACATGAGGTAATTATTAATTAGCAAAAAATATAAATATTACCAATGTAAACATTAGGTGAGCAGGTTACATTGTAACCCTATGTCCTAACAACGCGCTATGTGATGAGATTTGCAGTGATAAGCAATTTGGCTGTTTTCACCAGACAAAACACAACAGAAATTGAAATACAGCCATTTAGAAGCATAGAATAGTGAACTTACTGCAACCCAACAAAATGGTAAGGATTATAATCTAATTAATACATATTAAACTTCTTTAACATTACTAAATGTACATGCTGAATCACTAATATGTGTTAGCTGGACTGAGTCACAGTTCTAAAGTTCCATTTCAAACGATTTATTTTATTTTCAAGATCTGAGGTAAACTATCTGCTGCTGCTTTCAGTAGTATGGCAATAAATGTCATGTAAATGGCATTCAAACTCACATAATAAAGCACATGAGGTGTACCTGAGGTGATCATTGTCATAGTTTTTTGTTGTTCAGTTGCAAGAAATAGAAGCTGTTTCTAAAATATAAATGCCAGGTGTTGGTTAGAAAAAAAACTGCTTTTAATATGGAAAATATTCCTTCTATTGCGTGCCGTTGCTTTCATTTAGAACACGACTTAAATCAGCCTTCGACAGTCTGCTGTTGGTGTTGCACACTGCAATCTGGCAACTTGTGTTTATGTGTGTTTTAAACCAGGTGAGCAATACCTAGTTTATGCCTACATACTGTACCTTTAAAACAGCTATTTAGCCGTGCCTTTTCCAAATAAGCACTGTGTTACAGTACACCCAACAGACTGCACTATTTCTTAAACTTATTGTGTGATTATTTTATGATTTTTAAATAAAATCTTATCGTTTATGTAAAGCACTTTGACCATTATCACTGTGTATGAATTGTGTTATATAAATAATCTTGCCTGATTTCATAGTTACAAAGCATCCACCTTATTTTTCATGTAAGAATGAGTTTGGCAATTGTAGCTTACGGTAAATGTGTCGAGTCTTCTGGTCTCATTCACTTTCATTGATTTTTAGCCGTTCCAAACAGCTTGTTATGTTTGAGACTGCAAAATGGTAATTTCTTATCATATTATTTTCATTTTCATGTATTGTCATAGACTGGTTTGTGGCGTAAACAGTTTGACCGTTTACTTGCCATTTAGTGTATATTGCTAGTCATTTACCCTGAGCAACAAAGTAATCAAATTTTCAACACATCCGCAGAAAAGAGCTTACTTCCACACTGCAAAATAAGATTGATTCAGGAATATTGAATGAGTTTTGTAATTGCAGTGTATTTAAAGGGACATGACATTTGTGCCTTGTGGTTCACTTATAATGTTATTAATAGAGATGGGCACGTCAATGCATGTAGCTGTCACAATGAGGCATTGCGTTTTCCAGGAGGAGAGACAGTTAGAAACAAAATTGACAAAAATCTTAACGTTTCTTTCATGAACACCAAACTTAAAGGCCAAAAATACTGTATATGTTGAGAAAACTGTAGGAAAATGTTGCAGTTAGATAGTGTAAATTGTACTTTACAAAATGTAACTACACTGTAAAAAGCAATAAGTTGACATTACTTAAAAAAGTGAGTAAACCTGTTTCCTTAAAATTAAAAAGCTAAATTATATGCATAATTATAGAAATTAAATCAACTAAACATTTCCAAGTTACAATACGTGTACTCACTTTAAGTAAAGTAACGCATTTTACAGTGTAAAAGTATGCTTTTTTAATGTAACCATAATCAAAGGTTTTTCTATGTTATCTTGCTAGGGATGCAATTGTCAGTTTCTGATTAATGCTGCTGTAAATAGCTAGAAAAAAAAGAGCATGATTAAGAAATCTACAAGAAAGTGCAAATTTGCATGACATGTTTAGACAGAGCACATCAAAAGGAAAGTTCTTTCAACTTTTCATTATGTCGTGTTTGTCAGCAGACTTCGACTCAACTGAACACCCATTTATATACAGTATGCACTATAGACAGCAGCAGTATTTGCTTTTTAAATGAGATGCATGAAATTTGATAGCAAAAATGCAGAGTTTGACCATGTAAAAGTGGTGATTTGGAAAGCACTGATCAAATGTGCTGAGGTGGCATTTTTTATTAAAGGCAATATAACACCATGTCCTAAGTACATGCTATGGTTTTATTTCCGTAATGTCAAAGCAAAACAACACCATAAACTGTTATGACAATGACCTCCTCAGCAGGCCTGTATTAAGAATTCAGAGGCCACTGGGCACTGTCCTGTAGGGCCCCCTACCCGACCACACGCCTATAGTTGAATTAAAAAATAAGAATGATACAATATTTTATTTATAAAATGACTCTAAAATGTATTGCCCACATTTTTTAAATAAATGACATATAGTACATGTTTAGTCTACAAATATTTAATTTATTTTTAAAGCATTTAAATCTTTTTAAAAGCTTTATGGTTTTTAGTATACTTGTTCAAGTTGACTGAAGCACTACTAAAATATTTAAGGGTATTTTTAGTGTATAACTTTAACAAACTTATAATGCATATGATTTGGATATACACATAATGCCTCTGCAATCTAGTTCTATGAGTCTTCCAAAATACACACATTTATTAATGACTCCTACTGTCTCCATTATTATAAAGAGTAGGCAAAAAGCATAGGTTAATTTGATTATAAAACTTAAAGTATCCTAAATCACACACACTATACCTCTTCTCTCCTGCCTCTCTCCTCTTCAGGGACTTTTTCTGTCTCTGTCTCTCTCCTCTTCAGGGGCTCATTCTGTCTCTCTCCTATTTAGACATTCGATGAGTCCAGTCTCCTCGTCATCTGTTTAAAGAAGGTGTGTATACATAGAACATGCTTCAATAAAGATGCCTCCCTCTCCTCTTTTTCTCTTGCGTTTGCTAAATCCACTTGTCCGCTCATTTTGGTTTACAACAGCTACTACACTACAGTCTGCTCAATTCAGTAACTTACTGCTCAATAATATTTCCAACCTGATATGTAACAGGGAGGAAAAAAGAATGAGTTCATCAGATGCTGGATTTGAACTGGGTTGATGATCGGTTGATCGTAGGGGCCCCAAGTGCTCAGGGCCCCTGGGCTTGTGCCTATAATGCCCATTGATTGATCTGGCCCTGCTCCTCAGGTACAGATCATGTGCTTTATTTAACGTTAAATGGTTAAATGCTACCAATGTGAACACCATTTTACTTGATATTTATTGCCACACAGCAATAAAACAGCAGTAGATCTTGGAAAAAAATGGTTTGAAAAGGAAAGTCACTCAACACCAGTCACTCAGTCTGCAGTATGTACTTTTAATAATGTTAAATTGGTTTAATATGCATTAATTAGATTATAACCCTTACCATTTCATTTGAAGTGCAGTGGCTGACATTTAAATGAATGCTAGTATTTAAATGTTTCTGTCACATTGTGTATGGTGCAGACCAAATCGCTTGATGCTGAAATCTTGACGTGTCTCATGTTATAAGGACGTTTGCATACTGTACATACTTTTCATGCCTTACATTAGTGTCAGCCATAAGGTTAAAAAAAAGATTTTTCTTTTAAGATTATAACTATCAATTACAAACTTGTTGCCATGTACATGTACATGGTAATTTATACTATATAAATGTATTTATTACTTATATATTTATCAATGATTTAACATATAATGAATAATTTACATAATTGGCCAGATAGCTTTGTCAAGGTAATTGAGCTCCCCCAGAAATCCCCTCTTGAGTGTGTAGGAAGCAGGGATTACTGCGTAGGAACCCTGTGAATCAAATCACAGCTACAGCCTTATTAGCATAATGAACCATCAGTACATCACTGAAGTCATATGTCACTGTCTGCAGATGCTGCACCCCCAACAACACTTCCAATAATTTGCAGGAACCCACGTAAAGGGTCTACCACAAATACCGCAGGTGGTCTTCATCAAAAATTCATTATTCGGAAAGTCTCACGCAGCCTGAAACTATAGGGGTTCCACTGGTGCCTCCATGCAAGTGTTACAAATCAGCACTGATTGACCAGAGAAAAGCTTTTCAGTTCCAGCTTTTTTGGCACAGTGTCTTTGGGGATCCATGGAGTTCCACAGGCCTTTCAGCTTTAATTCAGTTTGGATAAGGTGAGCTATTAGTTGCTAGAAGCTGCTGTGTTAGGCAAAAATAAAAAAATAAACGTTTTTGGCCTCATGTGAAATATTGCAAAAAAACATCAAGTACAAACTATTTCTGTGCATAGGAATATGGTTGCATGCATGATGCAATGTTGTGTCTGCCTTATCCCCAACTGATTTATAGTACTGATGAAGCTGTTGCAGTATACAGCATTTATTAAACAGATAGTTCACCCCAAAACTGTAAATTTTGTCTTAATTTACTCACTCGGTTGTTCCAAACCTGTTTGATTTTCTTTCTTTTACTTGACACTAAAGAAGATATTTAGAAAAAAGCTGGAAACCTGTAACCACTGACAAAGACTATAGAATACACAAGACATGTCACTCGTATAGATTTGATTGGGGAACAGTGTAACAGTCAATATGGTGAACGAAGCCCTGCCTACTTGCACAGGGGCCAATCATTGATCGATTTAGACTGAGTTTTCTCCAGGGGAGAAGCTCGGACCAGACGTGCATTTTAACAACAGTTTTTTGTCGTCAACAAAACGCACTGGAATCTCAGCGAATACTTGCTTCACAGACATAAGAAACATATCCACAAAGCCTGAAATCGGTACTTTTAAATGAACCAACTACACTTGAAAATTTTTTTTTTTAGTTTTGTAATCTGTATGAAACGAATGTGAGATACACGCCATCCTGTCAAACACACATCACATGACAGTAACTACTAAAATGCCTACAAACTTATAAACAAAGAGTCACTGTCATTTCAAGCATTATTCAGAGGATGATAATGTGTAGAACGGCCATAAATGAGGTTGGTGTCGTGATCTCGTTCCTTTTAAATGCGCATTAGCCCAGGCAACCTGAAAAGATGCCGATTTGGATTTTATTTGATTTTTGATTTTGGCGTTTTGATTCAAACATTCAGAAATGAAACTTATGAGACGGTTTAATTTTATTAGTGATTCCAAATATGTAATGTAATCGTAAGTTTGGCAAACAGTTTTGGAGAATTTAAGGTTTCCCCATTCAGACAGAATGCCTGAACAAACTGCACAAGAGGCGTTTCAAAAGTGGCCACCGAGTGAAATGACTTTCCTTAAAGAGAGTTGCCATTGACTTCTGTATTTGTTTTTCCTACTATGGAAAGTGTTCCTACTATGGTTTAGTGGTTACAGGTTTTCAGCTTTCTTCAAAATATCTTCTTTAGTGTGATAATGAATTAAATTCGAAACTACTTGAGGGAGAGTAAATAATTAGTACGTTTTCATTTTTTGGTGAACTAGACCTTTAAATAAATTATTAAGTTTTAATAATAATACCATAAATATTAAATAATAATAATAATTCAAATAATAATTTAGGGGCGTCACAGTGGCACAGTGGGTAGCACAATCGCATCAAAGCAAGAGGGTCGGTGGTTTGATCCTCGGCTGAGTCAGCTGGCATTTCTGTGTGGAGTTTGCATGTTCTCCCTGTGTTCGCATGGGTTTTCTCCGGGTGCTCCGGTTTCCCCCACAAGTCCAAAGACATGGGTAAGCAGTCTGTAGATTAGCTGTGGCGACCCCAGATAAATAAAGAGACTAAGCTGAAAAGAAAATGAATGATAAATAATAATTTAAATAAAAAAAATAATAATAATAATTTTAAAGTCAGACAGAATGGTTTTGTAGCCATGCAACACACTACATATGTTGTTCTAAAATGTTCTAGGGATATAAGATAGACTTTGCAGAAAAGAAACTGAAATGCATTATTTAAGGGAAATCTTGACCTTGATCATTGGTCTCTGTGCACAATTGCTCAATCATTAGACTATATTACTATATCATATTCATAGAAAAAGCGCACCAATTGTAAGAAATCAAGATGAAAAAATGTGACTTAAAATGCAACCAAGAGCTTTCTTTGAGGTAAATATAGCTGTTGTGTTCATTGCGACAAATTTTCGTGCTCATCTCCGACTGTCATCTGTCAGCCATCTGTTTCTGTCTGGAGATGTTCCCTTTTAGGGTATTTTTTGACATTGTATGTCATGCCATGTTATCTTCTTTAAATTGTTTTCCAGGGTAAATCAGAATAAACTGCAATGTGGAAAAAAGCAAACAAACAAACAAACAAAGCAAGCAACGTAAGCTAATTTTTCTTTTTTTTTAAATGACTATCTCCACTGTTTTTTATTTAATTTTACTCTTCGGTATTACATAAATTACTCAAATTGTTATTGATTTTAGCTGACCCAAACTTCACTCCAATTAGCTCTATTTCTTTTATTAATTGGCAGTTTTAATGCGTGCCACTAAAGACTTGTGTGATAAACATTTCAATATTACTTTCTGACAAACTAAGGAGGTGTCAAGAACAGACCCAGCCTCCTAGTGCTAAAGGACAAGATAAGAAACAAAGATATACTACAGTGTTTACAACTGGATGCATTAAGCTAACATCAATGCCTCACTCAATAGGAAGACAGAGACCAAACACAAAGCAGACAATAGTAATTGTATTAGACGAAATCCTCCCCATGGACTACAGATGAAGTAAACATTTGGGAAGTGTCAATAATCTTTGTAAACAGAGAATAGTTACAACAATACTCTAAGCTAAATAACTCAACAATCAAGACTACAAACCTTTGTTCGGGGACTACTGCTGTCTCAAAGGGCGGTGAAGGGCGACTGAATATGCTTTTTCTTCTTTTAAACACCCTTCAATACAAACATTGCTACAGTTATTTACATTTCACACCAACTGAGGATTGAACCATATTCAGTATTGATTTGTCTGTGGGTTGCTTAAACAAATAAATCAATTTAACTCAGTGGTTTTCTATCATGTCTCCTCAAGAGACATCCAGAAGGGCCGCCAGATGACTCAGCGGTATATTTTAATAAACAAGATGTGTATAATATTTTGATATAATCATCTAAATGAAAATAACAAAACACTTAAAATATGATGTGAAGATAAAAGTGTATCATCTCCACTCAACAGGGATTGATTTTGATAAACATACAGTTCAACATCTGAAATTGTTACATGTTTCTTGGTTAATTAATTGTATACATCAATACATTCAAGCAAATCTTAGGTTATTGGTGGAAATTTAATATTGTGTTGTGTGATGGTGGGCTGTCTAGTCAAAAAGACAGAGAAGAACTAAATAGTCTAAATAGATGCAGATTTACCTAAAATCAATTTTGAGGGTATAACATTTGCAGACACCCACTTTACACATCGCAGGCCTGGTTCGAGTGGTTCGGAAGATCCACCCCTCACTGACAAAGGTCCAGAATTTGTCTCATACATGAGCTCATTTGTCCTATTTTGACTGCTATGCCATCATAAATAGTAAAAAATAACACATGGAAAAGACCAAGACCGAGTGGAATCCTGGTGTGACTTCAGTTAATCAGTTTTGTTCAAAGCAAACTATTATTTTTCAAGAGTCCAACATCTAGCTGGAAAACATCTGACATAAGCAAAGTCATAAATAGAGAAAACATTTGACAAGTAACTTTTATTCTAAATCTTGGACTTTATTCTTGAAAGAAAACATGACCAATAAAGAAGTGTAAAGCACCAAAAGCAACCAATATAAAAATCAATTTGAATAATATTTTGGCTCTTGTTGTTATCTGTGAAATAACAATATTTATTTCTGAAATAAAAATATTTATACCTTTATTTCTGACAGTGTGCAATTTATATTGTTATGAAAAAAACGTTAATACTTCACCAAAAGCTAAAATGTGGTAATTTTTAACTCAAACCCATGTTGTTTAAAACTAGTTTGCATAGCCTGCCTCTGCACATTATGTCAAGTGTTTACATTTTGTTTTGTGCTCCTATAATGAAAAAAACATCAATAAATTACCAAAAATGAAATTGTTGTCATCAAATACTCACCCTCTTGTTGCTCAAAACCTTTGCCTGACTATAAAATAAAAATTCCGGTAGGGTTTTTCAGTGTTTACCATTGATTTAGCCTATAGTCCATCTCTGCAAATTCTCACAAATCGTTTGAAAAATCTCTGAAAAATAATGTATAAAAGCTATCACAAGGATGGCAACTTTTCAGAAGGTCCTCTTTTGAACTTTAGGAACTAATTTTATTTAGGATTTTAACTACTAATATTGTTTGTGTGTGCAATATATATTGTTATGATACAACATAAACTAAAATGTTGTCATCCATAACTCAACCTCATGGTGTTCAAAACTAGTTTTCATGACTATAAAATAAAAATCCCTATAGAATTTCCTAGTATTTACCCATGCTTTAGCTCACAGCCTGCCTTTGCACATTATGTCAAGTGTTTACATTTTGTCTTGTGCTCCTATAATGAAAAAAAAAAAAAACAGAGGGTATTTTCAATACTTCAACAAAAATGAAAATGCTGTCATCAATTACTCACCCTCATGTTGCTCAAAACCTGTTTGCCTGCCTATAAAAATAAAAATTCTGTCCGAATGTAGCTTCTAACAGAAGATTTTTAGAGCTTTTAAGAAGCCCAGAGATGCGAAGCCCATATTTTTAGCAATAAAGAGACCAGTAGCTGCTGGAAAATATGAAAGCCAACCACTCGTCCTCAGGAGTGTGCATAGCTCTCTTGTGGCTGTCCTGTCCAATACACACAGATCTGCTCTGGCCTGGTTTAATCCCAGATCTGCCAGGACTGTGGAATTTTTAAAACGCTCACCAGCCCTTTCTCGCTGGCACTCATCTCACGCTCTCTGACTAGAGGATTTGACAAGTTTTTTCAAGGACACGAGGCTCCTCGGAGAGGGTGTCAGGGTTGTGCGCTCTGAGATAGTTGGCAGGGTGGCAAAAGTGTTTCTTTTCACCCTCAAGGTCATCTAACACTCCTCCCTCCTCACCCACAAAGCCCAACTGGCTGAAACAATAAGTCAGCCGTGACCACAAGTGAATCTGTCCATCAGCATCAGAGTGAACATGCTGACATCAAATTAATGAGAATGTCGGAATTGGGAACAATCACAGCACGCTTGTGAATCTAGCCATGCTTTCAGAAGGGAGGGAAATGCCTCAGCGCCACACGCAACAAAAAGAGTGTCATCACCAAATAAAGCCTTCCCCGCTTTCTTCCTTCTACCTGAGGTGCTTTGAAACTAAATTCAAGTTAAAATTTAAATAATTAAAATAATTTTTTTTAGTTGTTACTATCAGTATGTTAATCTTAAGGCTATCTATTAGCTGTGTGCTCCAAAACAGGGACAAATATTGCATTACATAATATAAACAAGTGGTCCTCAACCGCTGAGTCACAGACCGGTACTGGTCGGTGGATCAATTGGTACTGGGCCGCACAAGAAATCATTAATTGATTCCGTTTCATTCATTATCTAAGTCTCAACGATCTTTTATTTTGAAAAATGACCGTATTCTCTTGCTTATATCTCGGACAACTGAGCACCCAAATTTAACCCACAAGCAGCAAAATTAGTAAGATTTTTAGTCTTTGGAAAGTTTCTTTGCAAAGGGGTAAAGACTTTATGCATTGTATAGAATGTACACATTTCCGTAGACTTATTATCTCAGACAAATACAGAACACCCAAACACTGTAGTGTTTTGTAATTTTCTCCATAAATAAAACTTGTGTCAGAGTGACCACAATGATTGATGGTCACCTAGCAACCTATGAACCCCCCCCCCCCCCCCCCCCCCCCCATATCCCCTGGTTTACGGTAAAACTTTCAAGCATTAACCGGTCCGCGGTTATATAAATGTTGGGCACCACTGATATAAACATCTAAAAGATTGCAGTTTGTGACTTCCGCCTAAATGCATCAACAATTTTTTGACATCACCTCATTCTTCAGTATATCATCAAATCTTTTGACCAATAAAATGCTCTATAGTAGCTGACATGTCCCGCCAACTTCAAAGCACGTCTCATTTGCTTTTCTTTTGATGCTCTTGATCTTAACCATTCTCACTGGCAGTTCAGTGATTATAAAACTAAATGCTATTGGCTGTTTTTTTTTTAAGGGAAGGAGCTGCTCTGTGTCCCATCCAGTCTTCATATTTCAGTAGAAATTGTCAAACATTGAACAAAACAGCACATTTCAAAGCCCTTTATGGGAGCTTTAAAGGCGCACTGAGCAATATTTGGAAAATTATTTTGACCACAGTGTGGGACTGACCTCAGGACACAGCCAATCAGCATTAAGGAGGATATCTAGTACCTCTTAAAGATGGGAAGATTCCATAATTAACAATATTAAAAGTTAACGATATGATGCATCAGTTTAAAAAGTGTGCATTGAAAACAAGTTGCCATTAAAATCATATATGCAACACATTTGCACTGTTTAAATGGTTCTTGCGCAATCCTTTTATTGTTTGGATGTAACCAATAATCTCTGACCAATATTTTAGATGTAGATTGATTTCTCTGGTCTAAACTGTTTCCCAAGCGTGTTCTGTCATCACAGCTGCTGATACATCACTGTACCACAACACTAGAGAGACCTGAAGAGAAGGAGAAGCAAGGATTAAAGTCCTTAATGTTGATTCTCGATCAATCGATCCACCATGGGAAATAGTGAAAATATTTGTGCTGTTTAATGTATTTGAGACTTTGTGTCTTCCTCGGTGCATTCCTCACAGCTGCTAGCATGCATGCTAAAAAGAGTGCAGAAGAAAAATAGCACAATGATTATGTAAAATATGTATTTTGCAATAATATCTATTGACATTAAATGTGCTTTCTGTAGAGGTAGAAACCTACATAAATTATTATTTTTATGGTAGCAATAACTGTAAAGGGGTGACATGGCGGCTCAGTGGTTAGCACTCACAGCAAGAAGATTGCTGGTTCAAGTCCCAGCTTTGCCAGTTGACGTGTCTGTGTGGAGTTTACATGTTCTCCCTTTGTTCGTGTGGGTTTCCTATGGGTGCTCTGGTTTCCCCCACAGTCCAAAAACGTGCTATTAGGTAATTGGGTAAGCAAAATTGGCAATAGTGTATGAGTGAATGTGAATATGTGAGCGTATGGGTGTTTCCTAGTACTGGGTTGTGGCTGGATGGGCATCCGCTGCATAAATCATACGTTGACATATAGTAGTTGCATAATAGTTGGTGGTTCATTCTGCTATGTGGCGAGCCCTGATGATTAAGGGACTAAGCCGAAGTAACATGAATGAATGAATGAAATATAATATTATATAATAATATAAATATTATAATAGGTCCTAAAGTATTAATCTCAAATAAGTTATTAAGTGTTACTTATAACGAAAGTGGTAAAATGTAGTATTTTTTTCATCTCTTTGTTTGTTTGTTTGTTTGTTTACTGATTTTAACTTTAAAACTTGAACTTAATTTGGATGCTTTAAGACCAGTTTTGTATTGTGATGTCCTAATGTTTGTTTGTTCAGCTAACTATAAAAGGTAAAGCTCTATAAAACCAAATAAAAAATCTGCATATTAGCTATCATAGCTATATCATTAGCCTATGTGAGAGAGTCGGAGGTAATGTAAGTTGAAGAAATAAAAAAGTAATCAAGTTTTTGTTCATTGCATTCAAATCACATTGTGTTGGAACTAAATCGAAATCAGATCGTACTGCATTGTGATAGGAGTAAATTGTAATGTATTGTATCATATCATATCGCAGGCTGCTTCATATGTATCTTTAATTTATTTTGTTGCTGACTGTGGACTAAGATGCGAAACGTATTAGTCTTGGTTTTGATTTACATGTCTAACTATAGCAGAGATATCAAAAAGGGGCGTGTTTGTGTTTGGTGCTTTCAAATACCAACAACATTTGGCAAAAATGCTTAGTGCATGCACCTTTAATGATTATTAAGTCCTGACATCAGTGAATAGGCCAAGCATTGCTACACAAGTATGATGTCCAATTAAATCGATAAACAGATTCATCAGATATGAAGTGATACTCACTCACATTTATGCTTTCATGTTTATAGATGATTTGCTTGTGTTTATCATAGAAAGATTATTCTGCCAAGAAGTGATTTTTTTAGCATCATTGTATTGATCCTTTTAGATGCTGAATGTGTTTAGGGATGTATTGTCCTCTCAGCATATTTACTATCTTGCGTTTATCAAACAGAGAGCAAATCAATCGCTGGACTTGCCTCACAAAGATAGAGAGACTGTATATTTAATGATTTAACAGTATGTTAAATACTTGCTAAAATATTCTTGCACACTGAAAGAAACGGTGTACTAGAAATGAGCAAAGAGAGTCAACCTGTGACTCGATGATGCTGAGGTGATACAGTAATGACATTTTGAACAGACACAAGCCATTACAACACAGCATGCCGCTTACAGCACTAAGAATATTGGTTTGATTCCCAGGGAGCATGTCAACTGATGAAATACACATATAATCCATCAATGTAATTGTAAAGTCAGCACTTCGTTTCAGCAACTCCATGCGCACAATTCCAAACCTGGTTTTCTTCTTTTATTTAGATGCGCATTTCGATGCACATTCTGTGGTGGGTATGTAGATTTTGTTGTCTAAACTGTACATGTTTTAGGGGAACATACATTTTTACCAAATAAATAAATAAATAAATAAATAAAATATCAATGAAATGTTTAAACTCACAGAAAAATCCATCTTAAAGTGATAGCTCACCCCAAAATTAAACCATGGTCATACTCGCACTCATGTTGTTCAAAATCAGTTTGACTTCTTTTATATTGTCCATAATGTGGTCCAAAACAAAAATATGATCATATTAACTCTATACATCTAAACTTTTACACTGTAAAAATTATATGAGAACAAATGTCAAGACAACAATTTTTTTTTGTTACTTTAACTTATTTTAAAGCTATACGCAGTTTAACTTACTGTTTAATCAGTTTGATTGATGTAAGTTGAGATGACTAGAAAATAGGGCTGAACAATATATAATTTGAGCATCGATATCACAATGTGTGTATCTACAATAGTCACATCGCAGGATTAGATTATTTTTTAGATTAAAACATACTGTAAAGATAAAGATTTTATTTTTTATTATTTATACAATGACCACCATGCTGTATTACATTAGATTGTTTACTTCCTGTTCTTGAATACTTTTAGACTCCTCAGAAAACCATAAAGCATTATTCATTTATTTGTTTATGCCTGTAATTTATTATAATGTATGCAGATGTACTGCATAGAAAAAGACTAGATCTTCCCAGTCAATTTATATGAATAACATCTATTCAAATATAGATATTCAGATCATCTGGTGAAATTATATTAATATTACAATATATATTGCAGCAAAACAAAATATTGCAATATCATATTTTTCCAATATTGTGCAGCCCTGCTAGAAAAGTAATTTTGATTCAACAAAAAATGTAACGCAGCAATAACATTATTACAGTGTACAGCAGACATGTTTAGAACTAACTAGACAGCATGCAAAACATCTGGCTATTTATAATGTAAATGCTATCTTGCAGTAATAAATAATAATAATAATAATAATAATAATAATAATAATAATAATAATAATAATAATAATAATAATAATGATAATGATGATAATGATAATGGTGATGATGATGATGATGATGATAATGATAATAATAATAAAAATAATGATAATGGTGATGATTATGATAATGATAATAATAATAATAATGATAATGGTGATGATGATTTTGATGATGATGATGATGATGCTGATGATGATGATGATGATAATAATAATAATAATAATGATAATGGTGATGATTATGATAATGATAATGATGATAATGATAATGATAATAATAATAATAATGATAATGATGATAATGGGGATGATGATGATGATGATGATAATAATAATAATAATAATAATAATAATAATAATAATAATAATAATAATAATAATGATAATGGTGATGATTATGATAATGATAATCATGATGATGATGATGATGATGATGATGATGATGATAATAATAATAATAACAATAACAACAATAATACTAATAATAATAATAATAATAATAATAATGATAATGATGATGATGATGATGATAATGATAATGATAATAATAATAATAATGATAATGGTGATGTTTATGATAATGATAATGATGATGATAATAATAATAATAATAATAATAATAATAATAATAATAATAATAATAATACATTTTTTTACCATCATTTACTCAGCCTCATATATTTCAAAACTCATTTGGTGAAATTTCTTCTGTTGAAAAAGAAATATGTTCTGAATATTATTACTACAATAATATCATTCACAAAAACAAAGTAATCAAAAAATTTTTTGATCTATACAATGAAAGTCAGTGATCACTAAATCAACATGGACTCCACTGACCCTTTTCAAATGATCATATTCAGTTTATTAATTAAATGCTTATCCACTGAATATTTCCATTTAATCTTTGAATCACCTTCGTTGAAGGACATACAACCTTTTGCATTTTGTGATTTAGCATGTCAGAACTTTGGACCACAAAAATATACAAAAAGGTGGCAACACCAGAGCTTCAAAAATATGAATTTATTAACTTAAAAGGCTATTATTCACTTCGTGATAGCCTTTAAGGCTAATAAATTCATTTTATTGGAGCTCTGGTGTTGTCGCCTTTTGGTTTATATTTGTATTCGTTGTTTGGCTGAGCACCCATTTTAGATTGAATTGCATGCTTTTGTCCATTTTTTTTCTAGGAATTTTGATCACAAAATGCTTATTTAAAGAATAAGATGAGATATTTCAGCAATAAAAGGGGTTTGATGAAATACATATTTTTAAAAAATCATTTTCAGGATAGATGGATTCACAAATGCCTTTTTTATGAAAACAAACAATCTATATAAACATTTCCTAATATCTTTTGGGTTCTGCAGGCCCTTTAATAAATTGAATAAATATTTAAATAATATACATTAACCCTTGGGTGTTTTTGTCCACTTTGGGGAGATTTTGAGTATCAATTTGGCCACAACTTCCTCTGTGTTTCAGCAAATGGAAGGATTTTTGATGACAAACCTTATTTTGACACGTATTTTGGGAAAATGCTTTGAAATTTACTACACTTTCATCATGTTTGTGGCTATTTTTTCCCAATTGACTTCCATTATAATGACATGTTTTGACTGTAAAGACATGACACCATATAATCATGTATCTTTGCTTGTTCCTGGTTTTCCCTGTTAGGAAGAAGTACATTTTTACTGTTGATCAGTTACAGTGGTAAAAACAGCTTAGTTTCTGCCTTCTATATGGTGTATAGTTTATATGTTATGTGCGTGCGTGCGTGCGTGCGTGCGTGCATGTATGGAAGACCTTGTGCACTTATCCTAATATGTTTGAGAAAAAAAATAAGCAGCTCAACTCTCATAACATAAAAAACATAGTAAATGTATTTATGCACGCAGACTATAAACTGCTGTTTTACTCCATAGAACTCTATATAAAAGCCAGAAACTTTTTTGCACAGGCCTATCTAAAGGGTAAATGATGCCAACTGATGATCAACAGTCAAAATGACAAATTGTACCTCTTCCCAACAGGGAAAACCACCAACAATCAAGAATGCTTGATTATATGGTGTCAAGACTTTGTAATCAAAAACATGTCATTACAATGGAAGTTAATGGGGCAAAAACAGCCACTAACAGAAGGTAGTAAATTTGAACAATACACAAGGGTTAATAACAAACAACAACTGACTAAAAACATGTATTGAAAAAAACATATGTTTTAGTAGCATGCCATGTGACCATTAACAAACATCAGGGTGCTATTAACATGAGAATAATTTTTAAATGTTAAAATTATAACTAATATTGGTATCCTCGATTGCTAAAATTGCTGGCAGTACAAACTACAGGCTGAACTACCTTCATTTCTCTACTCAAAGTAAAAAAAAATCTTTTTATTTTCAATTAAAGCTAATATTATAACTCTCACGCACCATCCTTGCTCCTCAAGGACATTTTGATACAGTTCTTCTCAGCAAAAACAAACACTCGCATGCAGAGAAGGTGAACCACAGACAGCTACACAAAGTCTGTATTGACAGTTTTTGTACAAACACATGCCCCCCTCGTCTCTCTCTGAGTGTTCCGTCTCTAACCATCTCCTGTTTTATGCACATGAAACAAATTTGTACTCCATCTCCCCCTCACACACGCAACCACACACTCTGGAGAGAGCAGAAAGGAGAGGGCCGGTGAAAAAAAAAAAAAAAAGAGTGCATGAGAGAATCTGCGAAGTGTGCATACTAAAAGAGACACCTTCCACTTTCCTAGAACTTTATTTTTTCATGAATGATTAAATATTAAACCTACATTTCTGCTCCAGTTAATTGCATGTCAACACACCGGCAGGAAAGGCCAGAACTGGAAGAAGGGTGGATGGAGGATGGTGCATGATCCAAGTCTACAACGAATATCCAAGCTGGCTTTGGAAAAAGACGGGTTAAGCATCAGCTAAGAGAAAATGTGTGCTTGCGTATGTGTGTTCTGGAGAGTACAACCAGAGTCAGGAAGAGCAACACCATCACTAATTCATGGGCAGCTTCTGCTCTTCCGGGCCGGCGTTGCTCTTCAAATGACCTTTCTTCTCCCACAAACACACTTTCCCTGCAGTGGACGTTGTTGCGCAGTATTCTGAATTATAGGAAAAAATATACGAGGTAATGGACTACACATGCACAACTAATTTTACACTACAGTCTGTATAACCAAAGGTAGGTGCTCAAATCCTTTTCTGGCCTCCTAGGAACAGAGGTGTGTGAGCGGAGCATTGGGTGAATCATCGATTTGTAATGTTACAATTGTATGCCGTCTAGACAGGCCGATGGTGGGAGCCATGAGAAGGCCATATTGTGTTCATTCATCTCAGAATGTGCTCACTGTAAAGCATTCAAGCTGACACCGGCTGACTGAACGCTACAGTCATGCTTAAGACTTTATTCTTAGCCATTTCTATTCCTCACTATCACGCCAGTGAGTCAGGGTATGGGTGGTATTCGCACACTGTCACGTGTCACATTCATCACCGTCAATGACAAATAAGAGTCAGCATATGAAAGTCTATGATTTAACTATATAATAAAAAACATTTTAATAGTGTTTTTTTTGTCACACCATATTACTCTTTTTATTTTATTATTATGTACAGTGTATATATTATTTGAGTATAAATTGGAAAAAACATCCATATTTAGCGATTCATGTTTTTTTCCGCTTGTTTATGCTTTTAAAATACATTATTGGGCCTTCATCTATCCTCCAAAAGCTTTTGATGTTGAAAAGGGACTCTTGTTGACATTTTTAATAGTTTCAAGTGATATATAGTCTGTGTTTGTGTTGTAAATTAAAGGTTCAGTAGGTGATTGTCTTTAGAAACATGTGTTGTTGTGCTGGTTAAAAGTCTCTTCACTTTCCAATAGTAATGATTACAGTAAATGATCTAAATGTATTTATATGTATTTTTATATTCTGGGTGAGGCATAAAACTTAAAAAAGTTCATGCAATTAAATACCGCTGTGCCGACAATTCCAATAATTCTAGTGTACATTTGCGCAGCCATTCATGCAGATCCGCCATTTGCATGTGCATGTGCGCAGTGGTCTCATGGACACGAGTGACAGCGCTAAAAATAAATGCTGAATCAAAACTTTTCAAAATCCTGAATCAATATTGGAGTTATTTTTGCATGCTGAAGACACCATGGCTGAAGTATTTCTTTTAGACAGGTAGTGTTATGTTTTAAAAGTATTTTAGTCAAGCAGAGCTTATGTAGATTGTGTTGTTTTACGAATGGGTATAATGGAAATATGGAATAGAAGTGTTGTTCAGCCACTGAAATCTTCAAAAGATGGATGTGACTATTTTCAGTTTCAGATACCTTTTACAACATCGATAATGTAGATTTTTATTCATTTAATAACAACACATCAGTAAACAGCTCTATTCCGCCTAGCCTGCTTTACTGGTGAAGTTGGTTTTACATTCACATTGGTTCATTTTTGAACAATGACAACCTGTGACACGCTCCCTAGACATGACAGCAGCGGAGGGACTGTGTTTTCAAAGCTATTATGCTAAACAGTTAGCATTTTGCCAGATCACATACTGCACCTTTAAGGTACCAAAACCTGGCAACAAACTACCAGAACTTGTTATTGTACAGACTTAATTCTCTCTATATTATTTCTTAAACAATATTTTGTCTCAAACTACTAAAATGCCAATAAAAGTTATCACTGTTAATCTGCAGTGTTGAATTTTCAACATCAATAGTAGAACAGTAAAGCAGATTTAAATAACTCCCATAATACAATTTATAACAATAAAAAAAGAGAACACCAAGTGAACCACAAAATATGGAACCTGATAATTAACGGATATTTTTTTTACAGTGTAGATTATTTTTGCCCCTTTTGAGTAACTTCAGTTATCTGGATTATGAAAACTCATCTAAATGTACAGTATATTTTATTATAAGATTGTTCAGTGCAAATACAAGACTCAGTAAATAGACTTCCTTACATTCAAACTTAAATTGTTAGTGTATTCTCTTTTGAAGCCTCAATCAAAATGCAGGAACTATATTAGACAGGCATTCTAAATTCAGTTCTGAGTGCTGCAGAACCTCGCCGTACTGATCAAACTGCTACCTAATTCACATCACACCCTTCTTCGGCCCAGAGAAAATGTCCAATATTGCTCTTGATTTCGGTGAGAGACAGACAGACAAACACAGCAGAACCTGGAAGCGGTGGAAATCAATTATGTCAGCCGTAAGAGAGAGTGGCGTTACTCTCAAACCGAGCACAGCCGTCATTGCTCTGAGCAGGTTAGCTTTAATCATCCTCACACCCTCAGTCCCATTCAGTGTCTCGCCGCTTTTAGCCGTAGCCCTTAAAGCTTTTGATATGGATACGTCTGCTGCCTTTCTCACTCCTCTTTTTTAGTTTGCAGTCTCTGGTTTAAGAATTGATTGCTCTTGCTGTGGCCCTCTGAATTGCTGCCTGGAAAGAGGGGTCCCCGGCTCGTTCAGAAAAGGCTTGCATCAAATCAAATGGAAATCTGGAGGAAGTGAGGAAGAAAACGGATAGAGACGACCTTCCTCGTTGATGGAGGGCACGGTACACACTGTCCCATCATGTATGCGATTCGTTATGAGGTCACACCAAAAACTGACGGGCAGGTGGTTGCTGTAAAGCTGCGAACCACAACAGTTGTGAAAAACTAAAAAAAAAAAATTCTAATGCCCTTTGTTTATGTGTTATGCAGCAGATTTAGTAAAAAACCTATAAACATGTATTTACCAAAATACACTATAGAAGGACTGTATGGATGTATGGATAGACTATGTATGGATGGATAGATGGATGGACTATGTATGGATGGATGGACTATGCATGAATAGATGGATGGATGGGCTATGGATGGAAGGTTGGACTATGTATGGATGAATGGATGGACCATAGATGAATGGATGGATGGACTATGCATGAATAGATGGATGGATGGGCTATGGATGGATGGATGGACTATGTATGGATGAATGGATGGACCATAGATGAATGGATGGACTATGGATGGATGGATGGACTATGTATGGTTGGATGGACTATGTATGGATGGACAATAGATGAATGAATGAATGAATGAATGAATGGATGGATGGATGGAAGGATGGAAGGATTTACAGATGGATGGACAGACTGTCTATGGATGGATGGAAAGATGGATGGACTGTATGGATGGATGGACTATGTATGGATGAATGGACTATAGATAGATATTGGACTACAGATAAATGGACTATGTATAGATGAATGGACTATGGATGGATGGATTGACTATGTTTGTATGTATGTATGGATGGATGGATGGATGGATGTATGGATGGACAGAATTATAGATGAATGAATGACTATAGACAGACAAAATAGATGGACTATCTATGGATGGAATGGATTATGTGTGAATGGATGGATGGATGGATGGATGGATGGATGGATGGACTGACTATGCATGTATGTATGGATGGATGGACTAGATGAATGGATGGACTATAGATAGACGGATGAATAGATGGATGGATGGATGGATGGATGGATGGATGGACTATGTATGTATGGATGGATGGACTATAGATGGACGAATGGATGGACGGACAGATAGATGGATGGATGGACGGGCAGGCAAAATGTACATAATTATAAATAAAAGAATGATTAAAGATAGACAAACCAAAAGATGGATGGATGGATGGATGGATGGATGGATGGATAGATGGATGGATGGATGGATGGATGGATGGATGGATGGACAGAATTATATATGAAAGAATGACTATAGACAGACCAGATGGATGGACTATGTGTGAAAGGATGGATGGATGGATGGATGGATGGATGGATGGATGGATGGATGGATGGATGGATGGATGGAGGGAGGGATGGATGGACTATGTATGGATGGATGGACTATAGATAGATATTGGACTACAGATAAATGGACTATGTATAGATGAATGGACTATGGATGGATGGATTGACTATGTTTGTATGTATGTATGGATGGATGGATGGATGGATGTATGGATGGACAGAATTATAGATGAATGAATGACTATAGACAGACAAAATAGATGGACTATCTATGGATGGAATGGATTATGTGTGAATGGATGGATGGATGGATGGATGGATGGATGGATGGATGGACTGACTATGCATGTATGTATGGATGGATGGACTAGATGAATGGATGGACTATAGATAGACGGATGAATAGATGGATGGATGGATGGATGGATGGATGGATGGACTATGTATGTATGGATGGATGGACTATAGATGGACGAATGGATGGACGGACAGATAGATGGATGGATGGACGGGCAGGCAAAATGTACATAATTATAAATAAAAGAATGATTAAAGATAGACAAACCAAAAGATGGATGGATGGATGGATGGATGGATGGACAGAATTATATATGAAAGAATGACTATAGACAGACCAGATGGATGGACTATGTGTGAAAGGATGGATGGATGGATGGATGGATGGATGGATGGATGGATGGATGGATGGATGGATGGAGGGAGGGATGGATGGACTATGTATGGATGGATGGACTATAGATGGATGGATGGACTATAGCTGGATGGACTTTAGATGGATGGATGGACTATAGATGGATGGATGGGCAGGCAAATGTACAGAATTTTAGTTTTAAAAAAATGATTAGAGATAGACCAAATGATGGATGGAGAGACAGAATTATAGTTGAATGAATGACTATAGACAGACAAGATGGGTGGACTATGTATGGATGGATGGATGGACTATTTATGGACGAATGGACTATAGATGGATGGTTAGACTATAGCTGGATGGACTATGGATGGATGGATGGATGGACTATAGATGGATCTATGGATGGGTGGGTGGATGGATGGATGGATGGATGGATGGGCAGGCAAACGTACAGAATTATAGAAAAGAAAAAAATGATTAGAGATAGACAGACCAAATGATGGATGGATGGATGGATGGAGAGACAGAATTATAGATGAATGAATGACTATAGACAGACAAGATGGGTGAACTATCTATATATGGATGGATTATGTATGTACTGTATGTATGTATGTATGTATGTATGTATGTATGTATGTATGGATGTATGGATGTATGGATGGATGTATGGATGTATGGATGGATGGATGGATGGATGGATGGATGGATGGATGGATGGACTATGTGTGGATGTATGGATGGGTGGGCAGGCAAATGGTCATGAATTATAGATAAAAGAATGATTAGACAAACCAAATAACTGATTGATGGATGGAGAAACAGACTTATAGATGATTGACTGACTATAGACAGGCAAGATGGATAGATTGATGGTTGGATGGATGATAGAGATAAACAGAAAGTGAATGAATGGATGGGTAGACAGACAGAAAACATAATAGCAGAAGTATAGAAATAAAATGATAGATAGAACTGCACAAATATAATTAAAGAAAGGTAAACAAATAAAACTATAACAGACACAGACATCTAGTACAATGGATGGAAAGTTGGGTGGATGTATGGATGGATGTATGGATGTATGGATGGATGGATGGATGGATGGATGGACGGATGGACTATGTGTGGATGTATGGATGGGTGGGCAGGCAAATGGTCATGAATTATAGATAAAAGAATGATTAGACAAACCAAATAACTGATTGATGGATGGAGAAACAGACTTATAGATGATTGACTGACTATAGACAGGCAAGATGGATAGATTGATGGTTGGATGGATGATAGAGATAAACAGAAAGTGAATGAATGGATGGGTAGACAGACAGAAAACATAATAGCAGAAGTATAGAAATAAAATGATAGATAGAACTGCACAAATATAATTAAAGAAAGGTAAACAAATAAAACTATAACAGACACAGACATCTAGTACAATGGATGGAAAGTTGGGTGGGTGGATGGATGGATGGAAAAACAGACAAGTAGGAAAGCTACTTTCCCTTTCTCCACCCATCTACCTTGATGCTCCCCCTCCTTTAAAGCGGTCAGCTGATGAAAATCATTCATATTCAACAACGCTCGCAATAAATCTCCATTATCAGCCGGAATAAGAGAATAGACGCGCTCTCAAGTTCTTCACTGCAACTTAATTATGTAAAGACTATCTGAAGTCACGCCGAGGGAGCGCTAATCTACACCTTGAAATTGAACAAGATATATTATTGATGCCTCATCTTCCTTTGATTCATAATAGGAAAACTACCCCAATCCTCCCACCATTTCATCCATCCAGTTCCCCTCATTTGCTCGCCCGCTCTCACATTAACTACCAAATATGCTCTTTACACCTTCTCAATCACTCCTCGTGAGATCCTCCCCATCCATTAGCATTCAGGTTAGGGAAGGGAGGGTTACAAATGAGTTCTCTGATTTCTTGACTCCACAAGCTTTTAAGCGGCATCTAAAAAGCCCAGGCTCTTGAGCTATTTGCTTACCTCTCGTTGTTTAGATAACATGCTTTTTCAAGTGCTCCTCATTGATTTGATTAAGATCTGCCGCTACATAAAAACACCACGGCTCTCTAATGTACTTTTCCTCATCTTTTCTGAAATGCGGCGGAGTGATTAGAGAGAGGCATTCATCACCCCTCATTACTCCAGCAGCTGCACTCTAAGAAACGTGATCTTTCGGTCTCCTCTCGCTATCTGTGACACATTACCTCACACACACTGTCATCCGCAGATGTCGCGTTTAAAGCTAGCTTTAGCGTATCTCCTCCTCTATCTCTGTTGCCATTCTCAGATGCGTCTATCTCCCTTTACAAACTTCTGAAGAAAACTGCACTTGTTATGTGCTCTTGAGCGATGTCAAGCATATCAGTGTGCCGGCATGTCAAGCAGAGACTGAGTCAGCAAAATCGCCTCCAACAAGAATACTTGACAGAGCTTCATTTCCAGCCACCTCAGCTGAAAAAGCTCCAGAAACCGCACACTGCAGAAACATGCAAACTATGATAGTGCTACACGTCTCCAGAGGCTTTAGGACCAAAAAAGAAGTAGAAAATGAGATTTCTGATGTGTGGAGAACTGCCAAGATGTCTCATATTATTTGTCCCCTTTACTATACGTCCAGTATTTCTTGGCAGCTACTGTACTGTACTGTAGACGGATACCTGTTGTTGATGTTGTTGGCCGTCAGTAGGCATTAGTATTACTGTTTACGGTTAAAGGGGAAGTGAAGCACTCAGTCAAGTTTACATTATTTTGTAAATTAGATTCCACTTTCAATGGAAATATATATTAAACAAACTCGATTAATGTATCCATTTAGCAGAAAACAACATGTTTTACTATAGATTTTAGACCTAGGGCACCGCCATCTTGGAAGTAAAGACAACAGTGGAAGTAAAGGACTGAACACGGAGACTGTAAAGCCTAATTTAACCCAATGCGTGAAGTTGTGGGCATGGAGCTGGTGCAAATACAAACATCAAATGTGTGTCTAATGTAAAAAATAGATATATTTATTCTATTTTTCTTTTTCCCCCTTTTAATTACCGATCATTTGATGTGCTTTGGTCCACTCTCTGTATTATGCTGCCTGACTACCTGTATAGGTTTCAACCATTTCAGCAATATTTCAGATGGCGGCGCCCTAGGTCTAAAAGCTAGCCTCACTAACACCACTTCCAACAGCAACCTAGTTTTTCCATGGTCTCCCATCCAGGTACTGACCAGGCTCAGCCCTGCTTAGTGTCAGTGAGTAACCGGTCTTGGGCTGCAGGGTGATATGGCTGTCACTGGGCGTTACCTTTTCTTAAATGATACAAATTTCAAAGCAGGCACACAACATCATAAGACTTTAATATTAGGTTAGATTTAGGTCGTGATGTGGGGTGACCAAAATTCAATGTACATTATTTTGATGTCCGATAATGACGTCAAATGACGTTGTTATTTGGTTGTTTTTAGGTTGGTAAGTGACCCAAATCCAACGTAGAGCCAACATCTTAAGCCAACGCCATACTGACATCAAGTACTGATATTTATTCATCAGGTTTGGCCACCAAAATCTAACATCTGATAGACGCCATAGTGATAACGTCCACACAACGTCAAGCTGTAACATCATTGGACGTTGATATTTGGTTGTTTTTAGGTTGTGTTGGAAAATGACCAAAATGCAACATCTGTCCGACGTTGGACACTGATATCAGTTTCTGACGTCAACCTGATTTTCATTTGCACCTAAAATGCAATGACATTGGGCTACAAAGTCAATCTGACATCATATTGACATGTGTGCCTGCTGGATTGTACCTAAAGGATACAAATTGATACATCAAAGGTAGTACCTAAAAAGTACAAAAGTTTACCAATGATGTACCCGTTTGGACCCTTTATGTAAAATGTAAAGATGTCAATGGAAAGACTAGGCGTGGGACGATAACCGTTTTCAAGGTATACCGCGGTTTAGAAAATTCAAAGTTTTAAATCCACCAAAATTTCGTTATACCGTTCCTACGATACATTTAAGGTTTTATTTATTTTTTAAATATTTTTTGTTTTACTGTTTTAGGACAACAGTATCTTCAAAAGATATCAAAAGACGCTGTTTTAAATGGTAAAGAAACCTGTGTTTTTTAAACAAATGAAGACAGCAGAAGTCAATGATTAATTTGAATTATTTAGCCTGACATGTTTACTGTAACAAAATATTTTAAATGTTTCTCAAAATAAAATATATTGTGTAATCGCAAACTGATATTTTTATCGAAGGTTATCATACTGTCAGAATCTTATACCTGCCCATGCCTAGTAAAGACATTATTTCTCATTTTTATCCTGTTGCTTAATATAGGTATTTGCTTGCTCAGCATACTTTTTGTTTTGGTCCTTTTGTTAGTCTGCTATAAGGAAGTAACTGAAATCATTTGGCAAAATGATATGGAGCTGTAGCCTGCATAGTCTACATTAGATGCGAGATCGTTTGAAAATAAGTGTATACAATGTGGTTGAGACTATCATGTCTAATCTTTAAGGGCAGTAAAACAAAAAGAATCTCTTTAAATAAAGCAATAATTGAAATTAAATTCCCCACACGGCAGATGTAAAAAGATATTTTTTTTTACATAATCTTACAGAATATGGATATTCCAAATCTTAGTTTTAAAAAGCATGTAAAAATGGTGAGAACTAGAAGATCTAACTTGATTAACTTCAGACAAATTAGGCACTGTTGTTGCATTGATGTCGCTAAGACAGTCATGCACGCTACAATATTTTTCACGCTTGTCATATTGTCTGATATGCTAGGGATAAGCGAGGGAAACTGTTATCCATTCACTTAACTCTTTTTACAAGCAGACTTTAAAAACTTTTGATAAAAAAGCCTAATTAACACCATAACAGCAGGGTTTTGAAGAAATGCAGTTTTTAAAGTTTTGATAATTTTAGACTTTATTTAAACTGATGCATGCTTTATAAAAATTTTAATGGTTTGGCCATTTCGCTCTGTGGACTCTGTAGGATCCAACTAGATTATCATCTATTCATGACTTTCTTGTTTCTTATTGGCATTCTGCTTTTGGCTTATCATCTGTTTCAGGGAAAGCGATTACTTGTTGGAACTCATTAGAAGTTGTACATCTATTGATATCTTTAAATCAAAAATGAATTTATATATTAAATCAACTCAATCATACTCACTGGCCTGATCCTACGCTGTAAAAAATGGCTGTAATTTTTGGTTGCCAGAAATACTGGAAAATTTACAAGTGCACTGTAAATGAACAATTACAATTGTGCTGTTAAACTACAGCAAAATTGTAATTGCTCATTTGCAGTGCGATTGTTAATGTATTTAGTATTTTTTATGCTTTGAATCGACTACCTCACGAGACTGCGAATGAAAATTTCCTATGGCTAACTTCAGTGCAATGCATAAAATGGCAACATTTATGATATAATTGTGCATGGTTCTGTTTCAAATAAAACTACTACCACTTCTATTACTACTACTACTACTACTACTACTACTACAACAACAGTGTAAAACCCAAAAAGTTGAGGCAATTCAAACCATTTCACGAAAAACGATTGCAACAAACCATTTAAGTTTGAGTACTGTGAACTTAATCCATTTGAGTAAACAAAGCCATTTGAGCACAGTAAAACTCAATAAATGAAGAAAACTCAAACCAATTGAGTACTGTAAAATCCAATAAGTTAAGGCAACTCAAACCGTTTGAGGAAACAATTGCTACAAACCATTTAAGTTAAAAATATGAGTACTGTAAACTTACTCCATTTAAGCTGAAGTAATGAGGTATTTAATCAACTCATTACCTTCAACACAGAGTTCAAAACGCTTTTCAAATGAGTAGAATTAACTTCCAGTAAATTTTTAGTTAATTGCACTCATTTCATTTGATAAAGTTGACTGTTGGGTTTTACAATGTACCCCTCCTCCTCCTCCTCCTCCTCCTCCTCCTACTACTACTACTACTAATAATAATAATAATATAAATAACAATAAATAACTTAGAATGTACATCCGCAAATTATAGCCAAGCATACTACAGCCTAGCATTAGCATCTATCAAATCAACTTCTAAGGTTAGTTTTAGTACTCAAATAAGTGGAGACATTATTATTATGTGAATAATGAATGAATTAACAAAATGTAGCTAATTAAAATTTTCAAAACCATAATAGCCTTGACAACAACTGCTTGTTTTGAGCTTGTTTAATCACTCTTGGAGCTGTACAGTACTTAGTCATATTGAAAAATGCAGAGTTCCACAACAGAGGGTAAATTATTTTGATTTAGAGCAACATGAGGGCGAGTAATTGACAGATTGTTCATCCTTTGTGCGATCTATTCTTGTAATGATACTACTACTATTACTACATTCTAGTTGTGAGTTAATAAAGCACAGAAGCCCGCAGTGCAATATTCAAGGCCATGCCTCACTTCAGACTCAAATGCGATTACCAATGACACTCTCACTTCTACTTGAGGAAAGAGCTCTTTTGAAGCTTTCTCCTTTTCTTGCTAACCCAGAGCCTGATTGTACATTAATGACATGGCACATATCATGAGAGCTCAGAAGCTAACACTAAAGCCCATCGCACTGCCTTCCAAACTAGTCTTATTAAACACGTGAGACGAGAAGGGTCGGTGACGGACTTTGCTGGGATTACAGCAAATGGACCTAATGGAGCATCAGAAAAAGCTCCAGTGACTGACCACAGATGGCGTAATATTCTCGAAGCATCGAGCCCACAACGATGGATGCATGTGCACTTTCTAATTTTGGATCAAATCAGATTTGTGTTTCATCTGAAGGATGTGTAAGTGTTCTCGGTGGTATTGCTGCACACTTGTATGGCATCTGGAAGTATGATCATTCGGACTTGCTGCTCCATTACCAAGTAGCTAAAGAAGCATAGATTGAAGCATATCAGTGACCGCGAGAGCTACAGAACAGCAGTTCAGATCAGTCGTCATCAGGACTGAATAATTTATAGACACTGTGGTGAAGGAACTATGCTTGATTCAGGAACCTCAGATGACTTATAGTTAAATGTTCACAGGGATCCGGTGAAGATATTTATCGAATGTACAAATATTCCATAAAAAAATAATAATAATAATTGGATTCTACTTGTATTTTATATTTAATTTAAACAAATAAACTTTGCTAAATTGTACTTATAATACTAATATAAAAATATTATAACAACAATACTGCTTCTTATTTTAATTAATTATCTGTAAAATGTAAACTAATACAATCATAACTCAATGAGACTTTTTATATTTTACATTATTTATCTGGGGTTTTTTTATTTTGTAAAAGCTTGGTCAGGACCATTTACATATATGAGAAAGATCAGAATCAACCCTTCAATGCAATATCAAGACAGTTGATATCTATTTCTTGGTTTATATAAAAACAAAGGGCTATGTACTATAACGATGGACACATTTATGTAGGTTTGGGTCATGGGTTTTGTATGGAGGACCACAACTGTCACAGAAATAATTATAAAGTATATATTTTAATTTCATAATAACATTCACCAGGTTAAATTATTGCAAAATAAAAAAACTGGAATTAATACATGTATTTGGTACTGTACATTTTATTAATGAATAATAAATTAAATTGAATATAGTCGCTTATGTAATATTTTAATTAGTGGAATGCTATGCATACTATATTTACTATATACTGTACAGTGCTCAGCATATATGAATACACCCCTCATAAATCTCTAATTTATATTTATATTTTCTATAGGAAGCTTTACAATACTATAATTGTGCAAATACATTAAATTAGTCTGAACCAAAGCCAAAACTGGAGGTTATTTAACAAAATAACGTACGATAACGGTAAAAAAAAATAGTTCATCCAAATGTATATGTTAGGGAAAATATTAAATATTATTTTAAAAAGAAGAGCGAAATTTTAGAGAAACAAAAAATGTAAAATATTGTTGAAATTTTGTAGTTTGCAATTTTTTTTCAATATTTCACATGAATTTAAATGTATTAATATATATCTATCTATCTATCTATCTATCTATCTATATATATATATATATATATATATATATATATATATATATATATATATATATATATATATATATATATATATATATATATATATATATATATACACACACACACACACATACACACACATACACACATATGCAGACACACATACATACATACATAAACATTTTTATATATAAAATATTATTTGTATATATTTATTAGATTTTTGATATATATTTTAGGGCATTATTTACAGCGTGCCTATGCAGAAATGGTTGTAAGCATTACAGTACATAATTTAAAAGGGATTATGTGATGACCCTATTTCCAATGGCAAATTTTTACACCCAAATCATACAATGATCCTGCCTCTTATGGAAAACGTGTCAGACTCGACATTAAAAATGCTCGCGGTGAACAAAAATGATTTCTGACTTCTCACCTCGGAGCTTACATGGTAAAAAAAAATCCAATATAGCAAATCTGTAGCCTGGCAGAAGGTGTTAAACAGGCACCTGCTTTCATTTAGAACTCTCTTCATTGGCAACCCATACTCTGCTCTTCCTCTCATCCCCGTTCATTATACTTGCCAGTCTAGATAGAGGGAGGAATGACCTCCAGGGCCGAGATTAAAGAGGGCCGAGCTGAGAGCTGCAGTGTGTGTCCGACAGACTGAGGTAGAGGTGCAGAATGCAAGCCAATAGTCCAAGATTCATAATTCATATTCCATTCCTCGTGTTTGCCTCAGCATAGATCATTTCTCTCGCTCTCTTTCTCTCTCACTCTCTCGCTCTCTCCACAAACATGAATCCTTTTACTATTCCCCACCGCCGATTTGGCCCCATCCCTGTCACAAGCATCCCTTTCCAGATGGCTGCCACTATGCTTCAGTGTTAACTATGGTCAACACGTCCCGTCTCAGGGGTACTGGCACTAACCCACTTTTCCCCTTAGTATCGATCCCTCCTTCCACAGAATGATTAGCCTCTTCTTTACTTTACCGTCTCTCCTCCCTGCACCTCCATTTCCAGTCTCCCAGGCAGCTCTGAGTGAGAATGTCTTCTCGGATTAGCGTGATCTGTTTTCCATCGAGAGATCTTATTGGCAATGTAGCGGTACTGTCGAAGCAGCTTGATGCTAATGGTGAACTACAAGGCAAATCGAGCCTTCCTGTGATTTTTTTATATTCAGTTTTTTCCGCAAGTGCTGTTTAATGGAATGATTTTTTTCAAAACATTTGAAACAATAGTTTTGATGACTAATTTCTAATATTCTTTTGTCTTTGATGACAGCACATACTGTACTATATATATTTCACTATATACCAGTATTCAGATTAAAGTGCAATTTAAAAGCTTAACTAGGTTATATACAGATGTGGCCACTGAAAGTTTCTTTTGCCACCTTTTCATAAAAAAAAATAATAATTTGTGCTTTACGCAACATCCACCAGGTGGCGCAAGGAACAGACACTTTTCCATTGTCGAGCCAGTGGGAGCGAACGCCCCCCAAATCAAACAACTCGCCCAGGGGTGCGTTTCCGAAAACCTTTGTTAGCCAACTAAGATCGCAAGTTCCATCGATATAATAAATAAATATAAGGGGAAAAAAACATAGCTACTGGTCAGTTTAAGATATTACATAAAACACAAAGCCTATGGGCATAAGATTTTGCATAAGATTTCCCTTATGTTTCCCTTTTAAATGTAAAGGCGTTGCATAAAATAATCGAGTAGTTTTAACTAAAGTGATTATTTTTTTTTTGCTGCGTCCTCCTTGATGTTTCAACTTGATGGTTAACTGAGCATATAAGATGTAAGGCAACAGTGGTTTGTTCTGTCACCAATTGAAAAAAAACACGAATAATTTGGAATAATATTGACCATATTTTTTTTTTCTAAACTTAAAAGCTGTTTATATTCCATCCAATCTAAAAGATATAAAATGTTCTCCAGAAGAATAAAATATGAATATATTCAGGAATTATGCTAATTGGGTAGCATGAAAGTGTTTTTCTTTATTCATTAATACATAAACACTGAAAAAAAAAGATTCAAAGATGATTCCTTGGATTTACTACATTTTTTTTTAAGTAAGTGCACTCTCAGAAATAAAGATACGAGAGCTGTCACTAGGGTGGTATCTTTGCAAAAGGTACAAATTTGTACCTAAAAGGTCCATATTAATACCTCAAGGGTACATATTAGTACCTAAAAAGTAAAAAAAGTGTTCCTCTTAAAATTTGTAGGTACTAATATATACTTTTATGGTACTAATATGGACTCTTCAATTACAAATGTGTACCTTTTGAAAAGGTACCACCCCAGTGACAGCTCGCGTTCTGATTGTAGTTGTAAACAATTTATTTGGGTTGAATTTAAACAAACAAATTAAGTTGAGCATTACTAAATTTATTTAGTTTTCTTTAATTCCACCCATATAAATTGTATGCAACAATTTTGCAGAAATAATTTTTTAGTGTAAACATTTCTAGTTATGGCAGAATTTTAAGCATTCTCAAAAAGTAAAAGCCGTTTATATGATGAATGAAAACTTTAAGTCATTTGCAATCTGCAAGTAAATTGTAAAGGGCAAGCAAAGATATATTCTTGAAGCAGAAACAAAGGTGTTTCTCCAATTATCATTTTCATTTGGTGTCCCTCTTATACATTTAAGTACTGCATAATAATATGTAACCATGCACTTACACTATAGTTAGGATTAAGGTATGGTTTAGAATTAGTTCCATGCACTGTAAAAAATGCAGTTCCACACAATTCATTCATGTTGTCCCAACACAAATTGATTAAGTTAACTTAACACTTTTAACAAATTTATGTAGATTGAACATAAAAAATTAAGTTGTCCCAATGAAATCTCAAGAATTGTGTTGTTTCAGCTAATTTTAAATAGGTAGTTTGAACGAGCAAAAACGGGTGTGGAATTATGCAATATACTGTTATGATCAGTTTTGGGGGTAACTCAAGCTATGCTAAGTAACGAATAAAGTAACGCATTACTTTAAAAAATCTGTAATAACAATCAATGTTTTTTTGCTTTTCTTTTTTGTTTAATTAATTAGCTTTTTAAAAAAATTCAAAGTAGTCACAATGAATCCTGCAGTCAAAGAGAGAATGTTAATTATTTTGAACACATCGAAGAAAAAGAAAACTGGACCGTCTCAATAGACAACGATTTTACTTCACTTATTTTAAGACAAATAGTACAAAATTTGCTTTAAACTTTCAATAACCTGTATATACGGCATGTGTAGCTCTGCGGTCAGCAAGTTCTCAGATAACATTATCCTAAAATATTATTTTTTGATGCGTTTTGAAATATAAAGGTAATAAAAAGTAACGCAAAAGTTATGTAACACATTACTTACTATAAAAAATAACCAAGTAACGCAACTAGTTACTTTTTTGGGGGAGTAACTCGATATTGTAATGCATTACTTTCAAAAGTAACTTTCCCCAACACTGGTTATTATTCCAATCATTACATGTAATGTAACCAGTAATTGTAAAAGCAGTATTACCAAATACACTTAAGACAAGATCAATTAAAAAAAACTAAATAGCATGAAATGACAGATAGAGATAAACATTTCTTAAACTTAATTCACTTTTAATGCATGAACCCACTAATAATGATTTCAGCTCGCAAACAACAAGGGGAAAAAACAATTTGCAATGTAAAGTGAAGTGAAGAATGAATTAGTTAGCTTGACAAACGTATCTTGGTTAAATTACATTTAAATATAAGTACAGAAAAGCGAGACAAAGCACTAATTGAGAAAACAATTTGTTATTTTTCTACCAAGCACACTTTGTTATGCTGCTTACAAATGGATTTTAAATTAACCCGCTTGATGAGGTTAAATCAATATCTGTTTGGCATGTACATAATACCTGACCTCCAGCCCTGAGGAAACACATTGACCTAAGATGACACCATTACGTCTCTATGTAATGCAATGCCGCCTCATTTGTCTACTTTTGAATATGAACTCTGTTACTGTCTGCCAGCTAATCTCCCAACAGCGGAAGCAATGTGAGCTATCACGCGTTCACTGTTTTTTGACATTATGCGGCATTTGTTTACAATGCTGCATGCTGAGACTTCATGCCTAATTGTCAGCGGTAAAATGCCAGACGGTTGTGAGGACACATCAGAGCCGGAGGACTCCTGTGTAAATATCAGCTTAACCCGACATCTCTCTAAAAACATCAGTGGGGCACATTCAGTTTACCGCAGTTATAAAAGCTAGTCAAACTGCCACTTTGGAACCAAGAGTACATGTAGAATTTCTTACATACTTAATCTAAATACCTGGGAATGCTATTAAGTTTTCTAAAGGGGTTTCTGAAGAAGACATCCACAAAACATTGAACTTTTAATATTTTTTCTGGCATATTACTCTATTTTTAACATCAGTTTTCAGAGATATTTAAATAAGGAAAGCATACAGGCTCTCTCTGATGAAGGGCAACACAATGAGCTTTTTGAAATGGATGATTCTGGTACATTGCAATTATTGAGGAGTATATGTAAACATCTGTTATGGCTTATCCAGAACAATACTAAACACAACAATAATACATTTCTATGATTCCTCTTGTTGAAATTATAAAAAAAAATCTGCAAGGGTTATGAAAACTTGTGAGCAGAACTATTGATAATGATCAGTGTGGAAATTATACATTGATTATCAGAGCGGTTAACTTTTTTAATGGCCAAATACACTGTCAGTTTATGAAATGCATTCTGTAAAAACCTCATAGCACCTTGATTTTTCCTCCAACAACTTTTGATGTTGAAAAGTTTGGAAAAATTATTAGTGTTGGGGGTAACGCATTATAATTATTGTGATTTATGTAGTAACATTACTTTTCTAAGTAATGAGTAAAGTAACGCATTACTTTTAAAAATTAAGTAATAATATTTGAGTTACTTTTTTTTTCGAAAATGTAACGAGTTACTTTTTGGTTTAATTAATTAGCCCTTAAAAAATAGCTGAATTAAAATTAGAGTAGTCACAATGAAACATAGTCAATGAGAGAATGTGTTTATTATTTTGAACGCATTGATAAAAAGGAAAAAGGGTTGTCTTAATGGACAGTGATTTTACTTAAGACAAATAGTACAAAAGTAGTAAACACATTGCTTTAAACGTTCAATAATCTGTATATACAGCATGTATAGCTCTGGGGTCAGGAAGTTCTCAGATAACATTATCCTAAAAAACAAAATTATGGGTTTTTTAAAGGTAGGTGAAGGTTATAATAGTGCATTGTTAATTGCAGAACTCCTCTATTAAAAAATGAATAAAAACATGTTCTGAAAGAGATCATGCCTCATCCAGGTAATAAAAACTAACGCAAAAGTAACTCAGAAGTAACAGAACGCATTACTTACTATAAAAAAGTAATAAAGTAACACAACTAGTTACTTTTTTGGGAAGTAACTCAATATTGTAATCATTACTTTCAAAAGTAACTTTCCGCAACACTGATAATGATATATTGTAATATCTTGTCTGGATTGTTGTAAACTATGGTACAAAAACCTGCTAATAAACTGCCAGTATTTTTTTGTCTTTTTATGGAATGATTTCTGTGTGTATGTGTATATACTTTACAGTCTCTATAGAAAACCATCATACCCTGTGAAAATCTATTCCTTTACTCACATTACACCCTGCTTTCAAAAGACCTTCGAGATAAAGTTATAGAAAGGCACAGGTTAGAAGAAGGCTACAAAAACATTTCAAAAGCTGGAAAAGTATGATTATTTTCTATAGGCTGTGTATATATCATTTCTTATACAATATTTTGTTAAAAACTACTAAAAAAAAAAAAAAAAAAAAAAACTAAGATAGATACAGCAGAGATCAAGGTCCCAGAATGTAATGCATATCCTTAAATAAACAGATTACCAAATACAGAAACTGAAATGGATATATATTTCACAGTGTATAACTAAAGTGTTTAATTAAATTTAATCTCATTTGTTAATCAAACAATGTTTTGGCATTTTGAGGACTAATGAGTGAAGTCAGTAACCTTTGATGGGCTTTTTCCTCAGACATGATTCTCAAAAGACAATCCTCTTTTAATTTCACATAAAGGTGACAAATTTGTGTCTCTGCACCTTTAATTGGATGCTGAAAGATCACACTACTGTAATTTCAATTAAATCTATTAAAATACACACCATGAGTATGATTTTACTTTACTTTCAGGCTAAATGTAGAGATAAACACCATTGTTAAAACAAAAAGGCATTTTAAACACACATGTTGTATTGGAAGGCTAGATGAAAAAAGACTGAAAAAATTATCTCTGCAAAATTGTTCCAAACAATTTATATGGGATGGATTTAAACAAACAAATTTAATCTAGTAACGTTCAACTTAATTTGTTTGTTGAAATTCAGCCCAAAATAAATTGTTTACAACCAATTACCTTAACAAAAATTAGTAAATCCAAATAATCATCTTTGAATAACTTTTTTCAGTGTAGTTTCAGTCTGTGGACAGAATATTTTCATGCATACCCCTACTGAGGGAATCAAGCATAAACAATAGTATGAACCATTATAAACAGTAAAAAAGGCTGTGTTCCACACAATTGGTTTATGTTGAGATACCATGAAGAAATTAATTTAACTCATACAGTAGTTTTTACAAATTGAAGTGGATTGGACATAAAACAATTAGGTTTTCCTCAAGAATTATGTTGTATCAGCTCATTTTAAATGCGTGACAAATAGCAGTGTTTTGAAGTGTAAAGTATGAAAGGTCAAATGTATATTTATGATCTTTCTTTATTATAAGCCTAAAGTAATATAATTAATAATAATTTTTATTTTAAATATGTAATTAGGTTACATGTATTCCGCTACTAACCACTTCTAATGAATTATGCATACTGAAAGAGTTTGCTACAGCCATCTGCATCGTGAGTTACATTTACAAAACCATTCCGCAGAGACTACAATTGTATTGTTCCAAGCGCATACAATACAAAGTACCATTGCTTTGAATAAATCCTCAACCATCCATTTTCAATAGAAAGCACATCCTGCAGTGAGCAGCTTTATAATGTCGATCTCAGTAAAGAAAAGATTTTTCGTGACATTTTGTGTGACAGCTGTGTGTTTAGCCTCGTAGGGTTTTGTTAGCATGTGTATGTAATCTTCACAGTGTGATCAACATGTACAACTTCATAACAGCTGCTGAAAGCTTCTATTACAGCTCTATTGGATTATTACCCGAAGATAAGAGGGGATTTTATGCTTTATATACATTCAAGAGAATGTGCTTTTTAACTTAGTTCCAAAACCTAGCAATATACTTAACTAGACATCAATTTAAGCCATCGCAGATGAATACCTGACAGGATGGATGGTTCAAACAGCAGGTTGCAAAATTATGCTGCCTTCTAAGACACCTACTTTAGGGCAAAACTGCATACTGTGAGATGCTCAAGGAAAACGTTCATCTAAGAGGCCAGGCGAGAGAAATGTTATTATAATTATGATTATGCTTTATTCAATACTGGAAAACATTGATTGGAAATGCTCCCTGCCAAAATTTTGAGTCACTCAGAACCAGAAATGCATTATGAGTTTCATGCATATGGTAAAATGAAAAGTCTCTTCTGATGATTTATCGTGTTTTGTACTTAAAACTGAATGGCAAGCAAACAGGTGCTATTGGGTTTCAGGTTTGCTATTGAGAAAATGAACAATATATTCAGTGACTGGTGTTTACTAGGGATGCACTGATACTATTTTTATTTTATTATTTTTTAAATTCAGAGTATCGCCTGATACAGATCTGATTCCGATACTGTGCCGTTTTTTAAAATTTATTTATTTTTTATATAATACAATTTCTATAGTTCTGGTGATAAACTAAAATAATATATCTTCTTTAGTAAAAATAACAGACCTATAGGCCTACTGTATATGACAGATGACACACTAAAAACTAAGAACTAAAAACATGATGCTTGCTGTAAACTGGGCTACATTATTTGATCATTCATTACGAAATGTATATGATCTATTGTGGTGTAGCGTGTGTTTCCTTTTTTAAAATTAAGGCCAGTTTTACTTTTAAACACACCTTCGCCAAATCTTGCTGTGAGTGAGATGGAGAAAATGAAAGCACATCAGCACTGAGGAAACATCAAATGCTTAAGACATAATCTTTAAATGATGCATCACTGAGACACAACACGCAGCCCTGTATCTGCGGACACTCTTAAAGAGGATCTGTCAAACGTATTATTGAGGCTTTTCTAATTTACAATTTCAGGTAGGCCTACTTTGTGTGTAAAGAGCAGGTAATAACTCTCTCTACTCCAGTGTTGCGAATATGATCTGCTGATCTAACAGACACAGGGCAACATGATTTAAAAACAGCAATGAACTCCTTGTTGCAGGTCAAAATGAACCCATTTAATGCAAAACTAAATAAATTTCTCTACTGATTATTTAAACAAATAGGAACAAATAGTCTTTTTTTTTTCAAATAGTTTTTCGTGTTTTCATAAACGAACATGACATGCAGTTTGAATTGTAAACTATTAAATGCACTTGAAACTATAGAATAGCTTCAGAACATTTGGGATATATAGTTTGGGACAATAGTAGGCTCACATGACAACTTTCTATTGCTTATAAAAGGCTACCTTCATGGCTTTTGTTGGCTTATAAATTACACAGAATATAGCGCAGGGGCGAGATCGGATTAATTAAGGCATGTATAAAATAAAAAATAAGTACAGTGACTAATATATACAGTATGTGGATTAATCACATAACATTAAAAACAACAAAATATCTGACGTAAGATTTTATATTGCAAATGTCATTGTTTGATATGGGAGACTTTTTATTCTGTCATGCAGCATGAAACTGAATCTGAAAAATATTGTGCTTCCACTGGATGATGATTCTGCATTTATAAGAAATTTCGTGTACAGGCAACAACACTGTCCATTTCCATGAACTATGAAGGTGCTAAAACATACATAATATGCATGCCTAGCCAGTCAATCTGAGTTGAGTAAAAAAAAAAAAAAAAAAAAAAAAACACTTTACTCCAGTTTACTTCAATGCAAATTGTCTTTTTTGGCATTAAAACAGCAGTCTGTATTTACTCAACATGTGCAGAAAATAATATAACACTAAAAAGTCATGGTTGGACACAGCTATTTTACACATAACTTCATTGAAAATGCATTCATTGGTGTTTTAAATGCAAATTTTATGCGAGGGGAGTATTTAAACACAGTTTACTAAGGTTTGTGCTCCTCATATTACAGGTCTTTGCACCATTATTTAACATCTTAAAAAAAGCATGTCTTAAATGTTGTGCTTGAAATGGATGCAGTTGTTGTTGCCAGGGTGAGAAAGAGAACAGAGAGCCCTTGGTAGAATGTATTGGTAGATGTTTTTTACAATGCCAGAGGAACACATTGTCCGAGCATATTGTTTGCCAAATATGTCATTTTTAAGTTGCTTCAGGAATTAAAAGGCAACTTATAACAAACAACTAGGGTAAAAGTTAGAGTCAGGTAAAACTTACACAATCTTTGTTTCCTCAGAAAGCATGTGATTTTTTTTCTTGTGTCTGAGCTGGCAAAAACACAGATAGTTGTCAAAATGTACATCTTATGGACTATGTCATATAAATGCTATGGGCTAGTGAAAATAACAGTAAATCTTGGAAACTGAGCTCTTTTTACCTTTGCATGCATGCAAAAAAGTTTTTTTTTCACTTATATTATCTTGTGTACTTTGGGAAAAATACAATAGGCCTAAATAAAATAAAAATATACCTTTGTTCAACAAGTGTGGCTGCTTTTATTACATAACCATTTTTTTGAAGTAGGCTTTGACATCAAAATAGATGATATTCTTAGCACTCCCACATATTTGTCTAGCTGTATGTTCCAAAAGCACAGTTTTCAGTTCATTTAAAAACAGCATAGTATAAATGGTCAGAGAGTATCAAAACAATCTATACAAAAGTATCATGGCATTAGTTTCGCATGATGAGTACAGACTAATGTGTATGTGAATTTCTACATAGAGTAGAAGCAGCTACAGTACAACAGAAAATGAATCACATTACTACAGTACAAATACCATGGTTAGATTGACATTAGTGATGCAAAATCAAAGCTACTTTGTAGTCATTATGGTGCACTACTGTACAAAAACTTTTTTGGAGTTTTTATTTGTAATAAAATGTTATGTTAAAGCAGCTTCAATGGGTTTGTAATTAGAGACGGGTTTGATGATATATATCCGTAAGTGTTTATCTTTTTAAACGCAATGTGTGCCAATGTGTTTTAAATGTCTTGTGTAATCATAGGCATCAATTCTGGCTTCTGACACACATTATATTATGTCGGGATGTCAAATTTTCATACTCAAACACTAAAAATTGGCTGCGGCGTTATGCTGCGTCTGCCTGGCTGATTTAATTTAGACAATATTAGCTGATATTCATGTTTTGGACACAACAGCTGCGTCTCTGCCCCCGATTATTATTTCAGCATCCATTTCAGCTTTTTAAGAGCTCTGTCGCATAATTCACCGCAGTTAACCTGATGGACAAAAAGACAGCTGTATTAAAGCCTTTGCTTTTAACAAATGGACGGTTATCAGAGCAGAAATATCCACAGGCAAGCAGTTCGCCGGCCAAAAACAATGGCAGCGGCTCCTTTTATGCCCTTATGTGATCAAGCTGTGTTGTACTGATGATAATGGGCTGGCGGAGTAAATGCCATCTGTAAAGTAGCCATTAACAGGCCTGTCAGCGTGCGCCCAGGCAGCTACTGCATAAATGTCATCCTGTAGGCTAACTACACAAGAGAAAGGCCCATCGATGCAAGTTCAATGAGGGGAAGGTATAATATGGCCCCTGACACAGCAATCGATGGAGTGTGTCTGTAGGGGGGATACAGTGCTCCTCTGCCGCCACAGATTGGATCAGGCCCTGTAATGGAAGCCTGGCCAGGGTGAGTCAGATCTTACTGGCCTGCAGGGGTGGGTAGAAATAAAATTACATTTACTTTGTTACATTTACTTGTGAAAGTTATATTAAAAAATGCTTATACCCCCAGTCCATAACTAAAATGTACATCTGAGCTGTTTCAACTGAAAGAAATGGACGTATCTTAAAATATCTCAGTGCTAAGGCACATTTATAAAAATTACTTGAAGAGTCCCTATTATGGGTTTTTGAAAATTACCTTCCTTGCAGTGTGTAGCACAGCTCTATGTGAATGAAAACATTCAGCTGATGTTTAAATCTGAAAGTGTGCCTTGTTTAAAAATATTGAGTCGTTTAAATGATTTGTCGTTCGTCCGGATCTTCACATCGGATCTTCATATCAGCGTAGACAGAAAACAATACCAAATAGTGTCAGATCCGGTAAAACGTGAAAGCTCCTTTTCCTTCAAACGCTAGCAGACAGAGTGCGGGTGTGTGTGAGACTGATCATCACTGAAGATGAGTGAACATTATTAAGTGAATGTTCTGGTTATTAATGCAATGATCTATCCTGCAATGGGGGATTCGTCAGTCGTTTGTTAAAGGAAAGATCAGAAAAGACTATTGATGTATGGGAGCTGGACAGGAACTTTATCAGTACACAGTTCGTGGATCAGTTTCTTCCTCCATTTCACAAGTGTAAGTTAGTGTTAACTCTTTATAATCATATATTGCGTCTAAAACCACGTTGAAAACGTAACTTCAACAGTGTCGATAAGCTGCACTGAGCGTTTCTCTCTGTCTTGCGCTGAATGTAGTCATCCGATCGCAACAGACTGTGTCATCGAGCCAATCAATGCAGATTAGCATCACGCTAAGGAGAGGTTTGGGAACAAATGAACCGCTGAACAAATCATATGGGAGTCATTGAGATAATTAGGTAAAAATAAATGCATATTATAAGACAACGAAAGTGTTTTTTGACCCTGCATTCATTTTAGCCTGTTGTTGGAGACTCCCAAAACCAATATATGACTTTTTAATGCATAATAGGGCCTCTTTAACTTGTCTCAATCTTGGCTTAGTCTAAGCCTCGTCAATGAAATAATTTGTTTATATGATGTATTCAAATGGCTTGGGATTGTGATGGCTTTTGTTTTGGCTGCTTCCAGAGCCAAACCTGCTTCCACCTTTATGCTAGTTATGCAAAAGTTGAGACTGTCATGCACATTTTGTCAGGGAAGCACAGCTTTGTGATCACTGGTAAATCTCAGATGAATACCAAGGGGTGCTTTTGTGTGTAAACTCCAAATACGCCACAAGAAGAGTCCAAGGAAATCAAACTGCTTTTAGTGACTCAGCATAACTAACAAACACACAATCACAGATTCATCTCACAGAATAATTTCTTTCAAACACTCGACTGAAGTTGTGAAGTGAGTTAGTTATTATATGTAGTATTTTCACATAATTTCAGATGTAGCTGTAGGTCTCTGAGAATTGATACAAACAGTTGTAAAATCGCAGAATGATCATCTTCAATCTTAGAAATGAATCAAAAAATTGAACACTGGAACAGGTGCAATGATAATACCCAATGCCTGAAAATAGCATCCTTGGAATCCCCATATATTTGTCTAGCCCCTCCTTAACTCTGATAGAGAAAAAAATAATATTGTGTCAAGCTTAGTGAGTACTATGGTTATTACTATGCTACTATGATCACCAGGCTGATGTGCCTTTTACTTATTGGGTCTGATTCAAGATCTGCTTAAATGGATTCCAAAATAGTAAAACTGTTTAAATCTAGATAAGCCTGATTAAAAAAAAAAGTTCTTTGTTACTTTAACAAACTGTTATGCCTCAATAAACTCCTATTTTGCTGCTTACTAATAGTTTTTTAAGTAATGGTTGAGTTAAGGTATTGGGTAGGATTAGGGATTTAGAATACAATCATGCAGGATATGTGCTATATAAGTATAGTGGTCCCTCGTTATTCGCGGGAGTTCAGTTCTAAAAATAACCTGCAATAGACAAAATCTGCGAAGTATTCAGCTTTATTTTTTACAATTATTATAGATGTAATAAGGCTGTAAAACCCCTCACTACACACTTTATACACTTTTCTCGGAAAGGCGTTAACATTTTCACACTTTTCTCTCTTGTTTAAACACTCTCAAAGTTCAAACCTTTGTAGAAAAATAAGTCTAGTATTATAGAATGAAACTAAAAAATTAAAACCATTTGATCTTTGTTTATTCATTCTGTATTGGCACCTTACACCCGCGTAACTTCTACCTTCCTTTAGCAAGTTCAACTTTTTGTGCAATGGTTAGCATCTTCCTCTGCCTTTTGGGTGCTACATACGATACAGCACAGAGTCACACTGCTAGCGATCAAAGATTTATGTAAATTTGCCAAGCTGAACGTATTCTGTACAGAAGGCATGGCGGGGAGAAGATTGATTGACAATTGTCTACAGCGAATCAGGACGGAGAACGCAATGCGCTGTAAAAAAAAATCATGTCAAATTGCTTGAAAAGAATCTGTGTAACTGCGAGGCCGCGAAATGTGAACCACATTATAGCGAGGAACCACTGTACTCATAAACAGCCAATATCTCATTAGTAATAAATCCCTGCTAATAGTGAAAATAGGAACTTACCAGTAGTTTTACTTAAATATTGAATATTTTGGCTACTCTACCCACATCTGCTGGCATGTGAACCAAATGTTCCCATAAAAGCCAACCACCACTACAGTTTCCATCAGTCTTCCTTCCATTCACACTCTACCAGGTCTACCAGGCAATGAACGAGACCAACTCCCTTCCAAAATCTATCCTCGATGAGGGGGAAATGAACCAGAACACTGCCGATAGCTTTTCCTAACCTGGGCAGCCCTCACACTGGGGATCCTGGGACAGATAAAAGGGGTCTGGAGAGAGATGAAAGTGAAAGACATGGTATAATGATGGACACATCTGATAGACAGGAGAAAGCGAGCAAGTCATAGGTTATAGGATTAATAGACTCTGCTGTGCCACTAGAATGAGGAAGATGAAAAGAAAAAGGGAGAAATAGAGCAAAAGGATTCACACTTGCACCTTTGAATGAATATATTCTGCCAGAAAGAGCTAATTGATGTGGCATGCACATTATTTTTTTATATATGGGTCAAAGACAAGACATCCCAGTTTTAATTCAGTTTACAAAAGAGATTTTATATGCATAATAATTGCAGGAAAATGTTCTTTTTAAATCAGTTTTATGCAAAAAATTTATTAAAATTTGACTGAAAATCATCATTCAGAGTAACAGATAATTATTTAAAGATAAACTCATATTTATTCTGCTCTGTACTTTTTAAAGTATATAAAATAATAAGTGATTATACTAATTTGTTACATTTTAAATTATTTTAAAAAGTGCAAAACCTGGTGGTCAGAAGATTTAAAATTATTAATAGAATTTATTCAGTATTTTATGACTGCAGTATGATCCTTAACTAGATCCTTTGATGATATAATAAAGGACTCTGTACTAAAAATATACTTAATAGAGGCACAAAGATACATTTTTACCCTTTTCACTTCCTAGAGAAGTTAATTCTCTAAATTGCGTTATGTGCCAACTCTTATTCTCAATATTTGCTCCAAGGAAAAAAATATTACTGTAACTTCATTTAATTCATATACTGATTTAGGTCATTGAGTTCACTAAAACTAACTGTGCTGAATAAATGAAGGGAGCAGTTCAGGTCACTTAAGCTAATGTAATCAGTTCTAATTGCTTTCAAGTAAGGCTTTTTACTTTCATTTGACACAATTCACGTTCTCAGCAGTTTTTAATCACCTTGTGGAGTCATTTTAATATTTTTTCAAAAAGTGCTTTGCAATGTCAAAATTCAACCCAAGGCTATTAAATCATACCTCTGGGAACTTTTTTGCTATATGATATGTATGTTGTTTCTTAGGAATTTTGCAGGGAAATACCCTGTAAGTGGTGCTAAAAATCATATTTAGTTTCTCAGATACAAATAAATGTAACTGTTGCACCAATGTTTTATTACAATGGTCAATAATATAATATAATAATAACATAATTATATTATATATATATATATATATATATATATATATATATATATATATATATATATATATATATATATATATATATATATATATATAAAATAAAAACATTTTTAAATAGATACTCTTTACAACTAATGTGTGTCAGTGGGCATAATTATAATTAAAACTAATTATTTTTCAAAAATTTTAGGATGAGTTGTCTTTTGTCTCTTTTGCCAAAGTATACTAAAATAATTTAGCTAAATTATTTTACTAAATAAGCAAAATAAATGTTAAGTCAACCAATTATATATTCAGGGACCATTTACACAACATTTGCAGACAAAAACAAGACATTTTTAATGTTTTTTGCCTGTTAATTTACACAATGAGTTTTTATGACTGAAAACCAGCCTGATCTCACGAGGAAATGTTACTATTTTACGTAATACTAGTTTCGTCGTACAAAAATGCACGATTTTTAAAAGGAAACATGACACTCAACCCCACCCATCATTGTGGGATAAGCAAATCATACCAAATTGTAAATTGCACGAATGAGATTGTACAATTTTAAACGAATTACCTACTACATCAAAAAGTTACGAATTGCCGTAAGATAGCACTGCCGAAAACACATACTGTAAAAGCGTGTTTCAGAGAAAATTATTAAAAAGGACAATATTGTTGTGTCTGTGTAAATGCATCCCAAAAGATTAAAGGCAAACAAAAACAAACACAGAACAATGGCGTAGTGGTAGTGTTGTTGCTCAAGTATTTACTAATGCTTCATTAGCAAAGTATGGATTTACTTCACATTAAAACCAACAACAAAGACAGCGCACAGCAAATTCTACATACACACAGCACTCAGCCGACATCGTCACGTCGTCACTTTTCTACAGGTACTGTTTACTAAAAAGATGACAGCACCAAATACTGGTCTGGCATATCTAATACATAATTTTTGGACATATAAATGTTATTAAATTGTATAAATGTTAAACTTTTAAAACATAAGGAAAAAACTTTTCTGTGTTTGGCTATTTTATTTTATTTTTATTCTTACCATTTTTATGTTTGTTTTTATCTCTCTTATAATTGTTTCTTTTATTCCTGTTTATGTAAAGCACTTTGAATTGCCACTGTGTATGAAATGTGCTATATAAATAAACTTGCCTTGCCTTGCCTTGCCTTACATCATTATTGTGTAAATGTATAGCCTCAGTCCAAATTAGAGTTTATTTTGTATTATAAACACCCATTTCTTACTAGTCTTGCACTTGATGACCAACAGAAGTGTCATCCTAGAATTCACTTTCAGCAGCCTAGACTATTTGAACAGCAAATCCCACAAACTTTCATTTAATTGGCCATCGCGAACGTTATGACATTGACAAGCGCTATTAGAACGCTGAGGCAGCTCATAAGCAAGTCTGTTATCTCCCGCATAACCATAATTTATGTCAAAAGTAATAAAAGTGTTCAGATGCATTGCCACTAGTGTAAGTTTCGCCTGAAACCTACAGCAAATTCAATATATGGTATGTTGGTAGAGGCTCATTTTTTCCCAATACACCTAGCTTCATTCTATCCCACGTGAGAAAAATATCAAATAGAATTAACTATTTATGAGCTCCAGAAATCTATTCATGGGCAATCCTGCAAAGCCTGTGGAAGATGGGTGTGGAATTTAAGCGAAGAGCGAATTAGATGCAGCATTTCAATCCCCAAACCACATTTGTACTCCTCGGCTCTCCACCATCAGGGCTGTGACAGTACAGAGAAGCAGCGCATGGTTCATAGCAGTGCCATCTGAGCTTTGCACAGCACAATCCCTTCCCACCGTGGCAGGGCTCAGTCTAGACAGCTCCAGCATACGGTCGAGGGAAAAAGGAAACAGCTTGTACAAATCACTACTTCTCCCATATCAACACAACAATAGAACAGGACAGCAGAATTACTGTAGCGCTTAAAATAAGGGAGTACTTCGAAAACAGGCTCACACGAGGAGAATAAAGTAAACACTGGCTGTAAATTTTATTGTTCCATTAATCAAGATGACAGCCGGCTGGCTCCCGTAGCCATCAGCCCAGGGAATACAGAGCAATGACATACAAAAGGTGGAATAAACCCCTGAATGAGTGGCCACCATCGATCCAGAGGACTAAACTGCCTCTGACCTCTGTTGGGATTTGTTTTTAGGCACCATCACGAGCAGTTGTGGACACAGTTAAGAGTGACGCCGATCCTTTTTGTGCTGACTGGTTAGTGAGGACTAAAATGATTTGGTTGCACTTAATTTTACAGATCCTTTTACATTTACAGAAAAAAATAATCCTAATGAGTACTGTAAACTTAATTCATTTGAGTAAACGAAGCAATTTGAGTACAGTAAAACCTAATAAATGAAGACAACTCAAACCAACTGAGTACTGTAAAACCCTGTAAGTTAAGGCAACTCAAACCATTTGAGGAAACCGATTGCTACAAACCATTTGAGTTAAAAAAACTAATCTATATGAGTACTGTGAACTTACTGAATTAAAGTTGGAGTAATGAGGTATTTAATTAACTCATTACCTTCAACACTGAGTTTAAAACTCTTTTCAAATGAGTAGAATTAGCTTTCAGTCAATTTTAAAAGTTAACTACACTCATTTCATTTGATAAAGTTAGCTGTTGGGTTTTACAGTGTAAGCATTCTGTTGATGTACACTGTGAAAAATGCTGGGTGGTTCCACATAGTCGCTTTGTGTTTAGACAACATGAATAAATTAAGTTAACTTATTAGTTTTAACAATTTTTTGATGGATTTAACATAAAACAAATAAGTTGTCCAAAAAACTCAAGAATTGTGTTGTTTCAGCTCATTTTTAATAAGTAGTTTAAACAAACAGCAAATGTTTTTTTGAGTGTAGCCTTGCAAATACAATGCAATGTCATTTTTATATTATCATAAACAAAAACTGGCATAAATCTGGGTTTTGTTTTTTGTTTTTTAGAAAAAATAGACTTATGATTGCAACATATGCTCATTCTGAAAACGTAGCCCTATATACATTTCTGGAGATCGCAAATTATGTAGCCAGAGCTTCGTATGGCTGCATTTTGTCTAAAACGAACACTACAAGGTGGTATGACGCTGTTCCTATACATGTTTACCAGCTGACCGCTTACCTGCATGTGGACAGCTTTTCCGCTGTTACCAGTTTGTCCAGTAGCTCGACACGTACGTCAGCAAAGTTGAGAAGCAGAGCGGAGCAACCACGGGGTTTCTGGTGTCTGAGGAAGAACGCTTCCAGAAAGCTGGTGAGACAAAAACAGAAGCCAAAAGATGAAATAAAATAAGTAAATAATAGGGTGAGAAATCTGAAAAATTTGGTAAAAATCAGGGGGCTTTTCTTTGATCGGTAAGTAGTCAGTCAGTTACCCAGCAGTGGCCTTGGATTTACGTGAGAGCAGCAGGTGCGAATGGTACTCGTGAGATAAATTTGAGATCTGAAAAAGCGCACACAGCGGCCTCTGGTGTATTTGCGAAAACAAAAACTGGAAAATTCCTGGGATGTATTTTGCTGTCTCCAGAAATGTTTATAGGGGTACGTAATCAGAATGAGCCTGGGTTGTATTATTTCAATGCATCTTGATTCATGAATAATCTTAATTTATGAATTATTAATGTTAAGGCACCTGAGATCCAGTTTTAGTCTGTAAATGGTGTAAATGCCAAACAGTTGTTTTCACTCTGTGAATAAAAAAACTGCTATGTCAAGTAGACAAGATGCTTTGCAAACATCTCATGTTTTCATGTTTAATAAAGCATGCGAGAAAGTGAGAAAAAATGTTTTTTTTTTTCATCTCTCACTATGCCAAATGTCAATTTACAGCACAAACGAGGTTAATGTGCTTCATGTCTATTACAGATTTTTATTTTCTTTGCTCACAACAGCAAAAGCAGATAAACAAATCTGTTACAGTAGGTGGCTGGACAAGCATGCAAGGTTATCACGTGCATAAGTAAGAGAAAATGTACATTCATTTGATTGTTATCGCATAATAAAACCTGACTGGAGGGGGCTTTTTATCAAACTGAAGGACTTTATATATATTATTTATATATATTATTATATATATATTATATTTGAACATCTGGCTGGATGCACTGTACTTTATCCAACTTTGTTCCAAGGCTACTTCACTCACAAGAAAATAAATATTTATTTGAGTCAACAAAAGTTGTTATAGCTCACAGAACACAGTTTACATAAAGAAAGATGCTAGCAAGTGTGAGACTTAAATATTCTAAATATTATAAAATTTAAATAGTTTTTTGTCTTGCGTTTACATTAATTTTACATTTGAATAGCCAAAATTACAAGTTTCAGTCTTTTAAAAGTGATTAATCGTGATTAATTGCAAAAAAAAGTGTGATTAATTAGTACATTTTTTTTATCGATTGACAGCACAAATATATACAGTTGAAGTCAAGAATTATTACCCCCCCCCCCCCCCCATTATTAGTCCTGTTTATTTTTCAACACATTTCTAAACATAATAGTTTTAATAACTCATTTCTAATAACTGAATTATTGAATTATTTTATCTTTGCCATGATGACAATAAATAATATTTTACTAGATATATTTCAAGACACTTCTTTACAGCTTAAAGTGACATTTAAAGGTTTAACTAGATTAATTAGGTTAACTAGGCAGGTTGGGGTAATTAGGCAAGTTATTGTATAATGATAGTTTGTTCTGGAGACTATCGAGAAAAAAATAGCTTAAAGAAGCTAATAATTTTGACCTTAAAATGGTTCAGAGAAAATTAAAAACTGCTTTTATTCTAACCAAAATAAAACAAACAAAACTAAAACTTTCTCCAGAAAAAACAATATTATCTGACATACTGTGAAGATTTCTTTGCTCAAACATCATTTGGGAAATATTTAAAATAGAAAAAAAATTCAAAGGGGGGGCTAATAATTCTGAGTTTAACTGTGTATATATATATATATATATATATGCACACACACACACACACACACACACACACACACACACACACAGTACACTTTTTAGGCGAAAATATAATTGTTTAGATTGCAACTATGCAGTTTATTTATAAGGATAGTCCTTATTTGCAATATTTATAATTTCGGAGATTCAGTGCGCCAGTGGCCATTAGCCTGTCATTAAGCAGAGCAAAGAGGATTGATGTTCTGCCACAAGATGGGGACAAAGATTGCATAATAAGTGCTTAGGGGAGAAAGAACTCAGCATAAATTTCAAATTACAGCTGATCAAATCATTATAGAACTGGTAAGTGACCCTCTAAGTCGATCTCTCTCTTTTGTATGTTGTAGTGCTGTATTTATACCATGGCAATCTGGTAGTGTTTGCTTTTTTTTTTTTTTTTTTTTGGCTTTTCAGGGTTAAGTATTAAGATAGGCCGATTGCAACATTTCATGCCGTTCAGCCTAATAATCTTGAAATGTGAGCAAAATCACCTGTTTTGTCATCACTTTAGATATTACACTACAGAATCATTCAAATACTAGCTCTAAAGTAATGTTGGTGACATAGCAACGGTTTCTGCTGTTCTGATTAGCTGCAGATGTGAATAAATGGAGGAAGAAAATAGTTCCTAGTATAAAAGTTTTTTTTTAAGACTATTATGATACATGTGTATGTTATAAAATATCTAACATAACTCTAAGCCACATAACATAAAGCCCAGTTACCTCAAACAAGTCTGTGTTATTGGATAATAACAAACTGCTAGATGGTGTGACTGACTAATACAGTTCAAGTATTCCAGAGAGCTGTGTAATAATGGATATAATCAGCTATGGGCTCCCCTCTGTGATACCACTGACATGAACAACAGTCAGTCAATTAACCAAAACCTATTGATATATTTACACAGCTTAGAAACAGCCATTAAATTCCCTGTCCATTATAACTGTAATAACTAAGGCTGTAGAAGAGGGATTTAGCCAACCATTTTCCAAAGAAACATTTTGTGAGCAGCTCTTGGTTATTAGTGTGAAAAATATTTTAAAACTAAAAAATATTAATAATAATAAAAACTTTTCCACTATAAAAACCAACAATTCTATTGATTTTTCATGTTTTTATAAAATCATCAATGGCAATATAGAACCTTTAATTTTAAGAGTGTATTCCAATCATAAAAGGACCAACATTCCAAAATGTCAGTCACATAAAAGCATAAGAACACAACAAAGGCTATTTTTTAAAGCTTTTGAAAAAAGACGTAACTTTTACACACCTAATCACACTGTCACAAACCATTTGTGTGTCACAGCCAAACTTTCCCTCTTCTTTAATTTCCTTTCTAGCACAAGTTATTTTCCCCTTCCTCGTTATCCCTAGCCTTTGAATCTGGAGAACACACAAAGTGCTCATTGTGGTACTTGAGGAGACGTTTAAAGCCTTTTCTAAGTGCTTATATGAGGTGCATTCCAGCCCTTTGTCACTGTGTTTGGCAACTGACCCCCTAAAAAAACATATTGATCAGTTGCAGTCACAAATCAAAAGCATGCCATCATATAAAAAGCAGTGAAAAGCAACCCGTTCTCTTCAAAACAACACAGAAGTAATTATACCAGTGAGGCGACTATCCACCCGTCCTCAGATGCTGCCCTCTGCTTATCTAGGCTGTGTGGAATTGGATTTGGATGATGCTGTTTTCCAACCCAAACCTCTTATTGCTACAATTCCCTTTCTGATACTGGGATCCCTGAAAGTAAGACTTGATGAACACATCCGGCTCCCTCTGCTTGTCTTATTTGCTCCAGGCTGGGTCAGCTCTTTTTACAGTCTAAATTCATTTATCAGTCAAAACAAGTCAGAGCCTCTGAGTGTAAGAACTGGGATGGCGGAATTTAAAGTAGAACAACACACTGAACTAGGGGAGCACTAAGAAACAAATACGTTTTTACACTCAAGGTGTCAAATGAGGTTGCTAAAGAGTTTTGAGTGGTTTGTATAAAAGTGTCCCTAAATAAAACCTCCCACCCAAAAGGCCATTTACACTAAGATAACTATAACAATAAAAATGTTCTGTTTTGAATGTTAAATGACAGCAGTATTCAGACCACAGCTATAACGAATATCGAAAACGATATTCAAAGAAGCGATATTGTTGAGATCACTTTCAGATTTTCCCCCAGCTAATAAATAATGAACACTGACAGCCTGTAAGAATCCATTGAAATATAAAGAGCTTGCGCAATTAAAAGCTACAGACGACACTGTGGAGAAGCACTGCTTGAGGTTAAACCCCCTTTTCAAAGATTATTTAAAGATAATGACTATCTTAGAAAAAATTGGTTATACGATGGGAAAAAATGATTAAAAATACATGGAAGCTTTAAGGCTGCAAATTGAAGTATGAAAATAAAAGTACCTCAGGTATGAGGCGCTAGTTTCGGTATCTTTGTGTTGCCTTCGTTGAAAATGCCGAGGAAAAAGAATTTTTCCATTACCAATACTACTTTGTACAATACTACACTGACTGTAATTTGCTAAATTCACAAGCTGCATCCCAAATGGCAAACTATACACTATTCGCTTATGCACTTACACACTCAATAGCAAAGTAAATGAATGTATTGTCGTCCCAAATGGAACACTAATTTTTTTTTTTACTAAGTGGACGGTTGCCAAATTAGTGAAATAAATGACCAAACTACCAAATAATTCCTGCCATGATTATAACTGTAGTATAAGTGTCCATCATTCCACACTTCTTTTTAACGGTTGAAGAAGTGCATCATCCGGGTGTAATAAAAATAACAAAAAGAATGTTTCAATATGAATGTACTACTTACACTATTTATACTAAAAAATGACATAGAATACAGTGCTTTATATGCGATTTGGTACACACCTACTGTTTGATTAAATTGATTACACGAGATTCACTGCTCAGATGCGCCTGCTGGTTACAAGATAAAAAATAAAAGCATCAACTAAAAATAAACAGATCATTATTGTACGTCAGTGTGGATGCAATTATTACTATCGTTATATTTATAATAATTGTATTTGGTGTGAAAAGGCCTTAACCTGCCAAAAAGTCACCCAATCCTTGAAAGATGCAAGAGCTGTAGTAATTGTTGATAGTTGCTAAGGTGTCTTTGGCATGTAGTATTGTATGTTGCAGTAGAATTATTAAGTAAAAAGAAAACTATCTTCAAGTCTTCATGGTTCCAATTAGCCCAATTATATCCTGATATATTCTGATATGTAATTCCGAATTTGTTAATCATGATATGAAGTTGTGAGTGCTGCTAGGTTCACTATAGTTTTATTTATAAAGCTTCTATTTAAAATATTTTCTTTCTTTTTTTTCAGTTTGTTATTTCGACAATAGCTTGTAGGTGACTTTGTAAGACAGTTTTTTTAAACTAACTCATGAAAATAGAAAATAAATGGTTGCCAAGAAGTTCTGTGTAGTTGCTTTATGGGTGAAAGCTAAACCCTCCAAAATGGAGCCACCCACATACACACAAACGCACGCACACACACACACAAATATGCATACACGCAAACACACACACAAACACATATGCACACATGCCAAAGTGGTGAAAATTTACGTTTGGTAAAGGTTTCGGAAGTGGGTGTGGCAAAATGGCTCGACAGCACCAGCTATGCACTTTTAACAGGGTCCTCTCCCCCCCATCCCCCCAAATTGACACACACATCAAACATGCCATTACCTACAAAATAGTCTCATGGAGTGAAATCTCAAACCCAACAGGAAGTCAGATTTTTTAAATACCTTTTTTGGCATTTTTTAAATACGTTTTTGCCATTTCCATGTGTTGTATTTTAACAAACTCCTCCTAGGGATTTTATCAGATCAACAGCAACATTGGATATTGTCATCTAAAGGCCTTGGCGATGTTAAATTACAAAGATCTAGAGTTTTCATCGAAGGACGTGTGCGTGATGGCCTCACAAACTTTCGCCATGAAACAAAAAGTTGTTAGAGCTCAGGCATGCAATGTCTAATCTGACAGGGAGGTGGTGAGCCTGAGTGTGAGGTCCCTTTTATTGCTGCTTGCAGCTATAATGTCTAGATGAATTCATATTATGATTGCCAAATATATAACGTATTATTATGCAATTTGAAATGTCATTCAAATCCATATTTGAAGCACTGGGGGATGTTTGAAGTTTTATATACCTAAACTAGAGATTTTTTATTAAAACCGTTGAAAAAGATGGATTTTTTTCTTAACCTTATCTATGAGCAACACTGATATCGATGTTTGCTGCAGCACCATAATAAAAGATCAAATGAGTGAGAGAACAAGAAACAACTTCAGAATGTCCATGTATTTTCCAGCCAATCAGAAGCAGAGTTATCTCTCTCTTTCCTTGCTGGTTTCTCTCCATGACCTTGATCGTGAGCAGAAGCTATACAGTAATTAGTGCAGCTTGTGGAGATGTTCATCCAAGAGGCATTAATGCATATCAGCCTTCGGCTTCTCATCCGGATTTCTCCTTCTCTCTCGTTTGTCTGCCTCTCCCTTCCTGCTTTCTAGCTTCTGGAGTCACTCAACCTTGTGATCCTGCGCACACTGCATTCCCAAACAGGCCCTGGTCCTGACAAACAAGTGCATAGCATTTTATCATTCCATTTACAAATATCTGCATTCGTAGCAAACGCATATGGAATGAGTAAAGAAAGATGCCGGGGACAGAGATGTTCTTTTCTCCCTGGTGATTTCAATGACACAGTGGTCAGATGCACAGACGCTGGCGGCAACGCAATGAGACACACTCCAGGAAAAACAACAAGAGAGAGACCTTAATTGCTCAGTCAAGCATAATGCAAACAGAATGGGTTTTCTCATAAAAAACTGTGCGGTTTTTGAACTGGAATAAAATGCACGAAAACAACTGAAAATTGAAGTAGACGATAGAAGGAATGAATTTTTATAAGCCTTCATTACACAAACAAACAAGAACTAGCAATGTACTTTAAAGTAGAGTCAGGTAAGAGTACTTGAGTTCTTGGATGTGACCGCAATGACTGATCAAGTAAATAAAAGTTTACTTTTTTTCCCAAAAAACAATTAACCTAATTCATGAAAAAAGTATTGAATTTAATAGTGTTCATTTTCATTAGTTTAGGCAGGGCTTAATTTGTGCCGGAGCACGCCAGATCCGGCACCTCTGAAATCTGATCCGGCACCTCATTTTACTGATCACCCTCCTCAACCGCCCTCCTCCCCGTCTGCTGTTCACTATCACATTCTTCCACGACTCCCTAACCCTCTTCACTTTCATCCGCGACACCTCTACATCCTTGGGTAACATGCCGGATCCATTACCCTGATCTGTTCTGGGACCTCGCAATTCACAAATTAAGCACTGGTTAAAGGTGCAGTATGTAAGTTTGACACCCAGTGGTTGAACTAGGTATTGCATTCCTGGATCAAAACTAACGCAAGCACAAGTTGCCAGATTGAGGACCAACAGGAACGAGTCTGACTATCGAGACTAAACCCTAATTAAATCGTGTTCTAAATAAAAGCAATGGCAAACAACAGAAGGGATATTTTCCATATTAAAAGGAGTTTTTGTCCTAACCAATAACTGAAATTTATATTTTAGAAACGGCTTCTATTTCTTGCAGCTGAACAACGGAAAACTGACAATGATCACCTCAGGTACACCTCATGTGCTTTATTCAGTGTTAAATGCTAATAATGTGAGTCTGAATGCCAATTAATATGACATTTATCACCATACAACTGAAAGCAGCAGCTGTTTACGTTCGTAATATTTATGTTATTTGCTAATTAATAACTTAATATGGAACTCTGAATCTACGTCTCATTTCGGATTCTGCTACTGTCCACCAGAGGTCGTATTTTAGTCACAGATGCATGCTTTGAGAGCCTTTCTGAATGAATGAATGAAATACGGGATTTTTCAACAAGGCAACCTGGGGTGCTGAAATATAATTGGCTAAACTGACTGGTTAAAACTGTTTTGGTTAAAGGGACCAAAACAAAGACAACGTTCTGGGACGTAACACACCTTTTCAAATCAGAATATCTGAGTTTAGCATTGTTTTTCAGATAAACGAGTATGTTTACTTGGCATGTTTCTTAAATATCTGCAAAAACATTATGGTATTTTTTATGCTTTAAAAGAGTCAAAAACTTACATTAACCATAAAAGGCAGTTTTCTCTGTAAAGTTCAGAATTTTCTTATTAGAATTAACATCTTGCAGTTTTAAAAACATAACAATTTGAGGCATAAACTTGCAGTCATGAGATAAAGACAAATAACTTTCTTATTATTCTTCTTCTTATTATTATTCAATTATTATTATTAATAATAATTAATGAATTATTATTAATCATGTTGTTGAAATAAGATTTTAAAATGGATTTGAAAAGCATTTTGATGCCGAAAAAAGGGACCAAGCTTTGTTATCAAAAAATAATCAGGGGAAATTAATATGAAGGATGAGGAACCAAACAAAACAGTGGAGATTTGATGTGGCTGTTCATACTGCAGACAGTCCAATCTTATTAATACCTGTCTGGTTCTAGCTGTGCTAGTGTAATAAACAGTGCACTTGAAATCACTGTGAGTTCACCTCAACAAACCCTAAAGACAGGAGGATATTTATTAAAAAAGAATATGTAAAAAAAAAAGTGAAGTTTATTGTCCAATCTACCAATCTATCTACCAAAAACTAAAAAAATTGCACATCTCTAATACAAATAAATTGTTGAGTATTATATGTATTTTAACACCAAATACATAGACAATGATATAATTAGAAAGATTTTCAAATCAGTGCATAAAACGACACACACACTAACATATACATGAGATATACAACGTTTCTACATTAGCATTCTGTACTCTGCATCCTGCACCATACAAAAGTAGGCAAGTTTGTAGAGGAAAGCCTGAGAAAAAGATAGAAGCGGTGCTGAGCAGAGCAGAGCAAATCCCAGAATGGGTTCGATGGACACCGATGGACAGTGTTGGTTTTTCTGAGCTGCTCTGAAAAGGTTTGTTTTTTTTCCCACAAGAACATAAAGAGCAGAGATTTACAGCCCGAGGCAGAGCTTGTCAAACCAGGCTCCTCTCCTCTTCTTTGCTATGTGAGACAGAGCCTAATGCTGCAGACATTCAGACCACTGCACTGCTGCAGTCCCACAGCCTTCAGTCTACAAACCCGAGCCCAAGCATCAAGCAGACATTCACTGATACACCGTTCACCACTTTTAAATGTACAGGAAGCATTGTTAAAACATTATCAGGGGTAAAGCGCTAAGCTCTCAGCGCATTATGACTTAAGAGTATTTTCATTGAAATTCAAATGTAAACTCTCTGTATTTTGTACAGGAAGCTTTTTGGTTTGTCTTCCTAATCAATGCGTAAATGAATACGTTTTTCCCCATTATGAGCAACACCCAGGTGGTTTTTGCTCTTAAAAAGTGGTAGGAGAGGAGAATGACTTGGAACGGAGAATGAATCTTTGTCATAAACATGAAAAAAGCATCCCCTGTTCTGGCTCACCATTGAATGGGAACAAAACTGTTTTCTCTTCGCTTTTGTTCTCTGCTGTTTTCATTTGCTGTCTTGTTGAAGTGGTTGCTACTGAGAATTGCAGGATGGGAGACTGAAGAACGACGAGAGAGAGAGAAGAAAGGGAAAGCGTACAAGAGAGAGAGAGAAATAAAACGGCAAAGCCATCAAAAAGCAATCATAGCTTGATGGAGTGAGGCTGTGGGCCACAGACAAATGGGAGGGGAGCAAATGACAGCCTGGTAGGGGTATAAACGAGAGCGCGGGTAGCAGAAACATTAAATCTGCATAAAACACTCTGTTTCCTAGCACAGCCCAGACATTTTAACCTAAAACGAAACCATACACCTGAAAATTACACATCTGCACAAGTATTTACACATCAGGACATTAAGACAATTTATGGACAATTTTAAGCCAGAATAGATAACGAAGGTAGATAAATGTATAGAGTTATTACAGACAAACTGACCTTATTCTTCAAGTATATGAGGGGGTGCAGCCATTGGAATCTTTTTGGCTTGACACTTCCAGTCTCTTCCATTGATTTTTAAACATTAAATAAGGTTTGTTATGCTGCTTGATGTTGCAAACTCATTTGTTCTTATACTATTTACCTTTTGTATTTAAAGTCATGAACACACTTGTTTGTAAAGCAAGTAGTCTGACCGTTTTCTGTCATTTATTATTCTTAGGCATTTCTTCCATAGGTAACTGAATCGGAAGTTCTAAAACAATTGCAAAAACTAGCGCACTTCCACATTAAAGAATAAGGTCAATATAGACAACAATAAAAATACAAAGATAAACAGACGGACGGATGGACGGACGGACGGACAGACAGATAGATGCAAGAGAATGCTCTTGAGCAGGTCCTTAAACACCACTGACTGGCCATTGTATTCACATGCTCAACAGATATGACTGTGATAGTCTCCAAAGACCAATGCTTAATGCTCTTTAACAAGTGTCAAGGGCATTCAAAAGCCGAATCTATCAAAGGATCTGTCAATGAGCTGATATATGATCAGTCTGCTGACAGATCAGTTGATAGATGCAGAATTCAAATGCTCCCTTGTCCAATCATTTGTGTAAAGCCTGGGACATACTAGGTCAACGTCAAGGAACTGGTGGGGTTGAAAACCTACTGTATTTCTACTTTGTGCCAGCTGCATCTGGCCCTGTGTGGAGTAAAAATCTGTGTGGAAACACACCAAATGGATGACTGTTGACTGAAATTAGAATGTACATTCTGCACAATCATGCGAGGATGTATCTTTCCATACTTGCAGGTGGCAGCAGTCTTTATTGTCATTCCACAAAGGGAAACTGGGACTAGTGCTGCACAGATACAAAGAGTAAACAAAGCAGCTTTATGAAGTATTTACTTATGCAAAAATTTCTGATAATCCATATTGTTTGCAAATATGTGCAAAAAATGTGATGAAATGACAGGCTTCTTTGTTGCATCACTTGCTTAGTTTCCTCACTTCAGTTTTTGTTCTAGTGCACTGATTCGTTGCTCAATAGCCAATCAGAGAGCTCTCTTTTACCGGCGAGATTCAGATTCTATGTGATGAATTGGGCAAACAGACCAAACAAACTAGCTTGACAGATGCTCACTAAAGTTTTTTGTGAATTTATGCTTTCACATATTCAGGTTTCTCAATAGCAGAAGTCATCACAGTTGGGAATGGGAGAATACAACAAATATTGTTTTTACAAACTTATTTGCTTAAATAATAACAGAAAAACTCCACAATGGTCTTATATGTTCAGAAAAAGGTAGCCAGATGAGAGAATAATGTCAAATTTACTGTCCTGTCCCATAGACGCTGCATTAGAAATGCCTTGCATAAGCGTTAATTCATTTTTTGTAATTTGAAGGAAAGATGATATAATGCATACATAAATATATAAATGTTCATACGTTTTTTAAAAAAAATCTGAATATTAAAAACTTTTAAGGATTTAATATGCTGATGACTGTTAAACGCATCATAACAGGCTTGTGAAAAGAGTCCATGGCTGACTTTTGACTTGGTGTGTCCCACCATTAGGTACATATAGAAAAGCAAGTGAGAGAAATGCTGCTATTGTTACTTTTTGTGCAATTTCATTACCTACTGATACTGAAGTCTATACTTTTAACATTACTAATAGACAGATATGTAGGTTTAATCATGTACATAACATTAATTGTAAGCAATTATATCACCATCTAGCCAGTTAATCTTCTCATCCATTTATGTAATCTTACTACCACTAATTATAGTGCTCAAGAGAGACGCCTCAAACCCAAACACAAGAACCATACGTCTTGTCTGCATGTGTTTATCTCTCTAGATTGGTCAACTGCTTGATGTTTACTGGCTCACACAGCCAGATGTGTTTTATAGTTTATTTGGATGTGGATCAGTGGCGGTAGGATGGCTTAGATGCGCTCTGTGTTTGGAGTCCCCGCCGGGAGGTGTGAGTTCTGTCTTGGTCTACTGCAAACACCACGAAACATAAAACACTTGGACAGTCATTAGGAGGAGGATGGAGCAGTAAAATAGGATGAAGAGGATGTCTTCTGGAAGTGTGTCAACGGTAAAGAAGGCAAACTAATTAGCAAGATTGGTTTTCACTTCTATCTCTGGATATGCTACACATGACTATAGGGTAAAAACAGTAGCAACATTAAATGAGATTACAGGATCCTAGCAATATTGATTTTTTTGGATGTGGGATGTTTGTGACACCTGTCTGCTCACAGACGGTGACCAGAGATGAAAAACACACTGCACAAGTCCAAAAAAGGAGACATAACAGAGAATGAGGAACATTCTGAAATGAAACACTGCAGGCAGTACTCGACAATACATTTTGGGCTTCAGTACTTCAGGATTTTTACTGGCCCTGTTAACATTTCCACTGGTGTTGAGACCAAAACAATATGTCAAAATACTAATCACACAAAAACAAATGTTTGCAAGGCATGAACAAACATCCAAATAATGAATGAACACAAGTAGTAGTAACAATCTAGCACTCCGTTAGCCAATTAACTCTTTGACCAGCTAATCAAAAGCACTAAAACTAGCATTGCTAAAAGCTTGTAAATGGATAAACAAATTTAAATGGAGTTAGTGTGCTTTTTGATTTAAAATTCATTTTTACACACACTAAGTGGTGTTATCTTTTTTGACAGGTGATGATTAGTTTTTCATGCCAGTGCTAGCATGAACCTTATTCTGAATTTGATTAGCATTAATTATTAGCATCATCCTTTTGCTTAAAGAAAACTCACTATTTCAAAAAACTGCCAGAAGTAGCCAGGTTTCTCAGGTTTGGTCGTGCACACGCAGCATGTTAAAGTGAGCTGTGATTAGCAAATGTATTCAGAGTTAGTAGTTGGAGGTGCGAATGTGCCTCTTTGTGGTAGACATATGTTCTTAAACATGGCGGACACAAGGGAACTGCTAGTTGTAATAGATATTTATATTCTTTGCCTCAAACCTCCCCAACTGCTCCAGTATTAAACATGAAAACAGTAACTAGTGTTTTTTTTGCTTATTAGTAAAACAAATAAATATCTAAACAACACTTTTGAGTGTTTTTTTAGCATAATGCTATGTGGTTGCTAACTTCCTCAGTCGACCAAATCCTACAGTAGATATAGCTCACATGCTTACCTTTTAAAAATGGCTATTTTTTATCATACAACTTTGGTTAAAGAAACAGAAAATCGGCTGGACATTAGAAGTTTAATGTATATAGGTTTACACTTTATTTTGATGGTCCGTTTGTTGAATTTAAGTTACATTGCATCTACATGTCAACTAATTCTCATTAGATTATAAGTGGTCTGTTAGGTTTGGGTTAGGGTTTGTGTACTGTAAGTTGACATGTACTTGCAAAGTTTTTTATAGTCAGTTAAATGTCTGTTGAAAGAGCAGTATCAACAGATATTAAACAGTCTACTAATACTCAAATGGACTATCAAAATACAATGTTACCGTATATAGACTTTTGAGGAATTGTGCAAAGGTGTGTGACTTGTATTTGTAGGAAGCCTCAGTTTTCAGATCTATGTGTGCCTTTGACCTTGATTATTTTTATTTTCATTATTCTGTGGACTGTGTTGTAAATAAACAGCAAATAAATCCATTCTCAGATCTTCTCATTGACCTGCCTCTATCATTTTCTACATTAATGGTGAGAATCACCATCAGTATTCATGACATTAAATTACCTTTGCATAAAGCTTACAGGTTCAAAAGTGAAACCAATAATATATAGTTTATGTGAATCAGTCATTTTGTATAGATAGATAGATAGATAGATAGATCTGGGTCTCTCTCGTACCCATGGAGGACACCATATATAAACCATAGGTGCAAGTTGCGATGACGGCCCTTTCACTCCTCGAAATTATTTTAAAGTTGGGCGAACTTTGCATATTTCACAGAGCTAAAATCAAGACTGTCTTCCATCGTGGCTTGTGTGGCGCAGATGCTAGAACTCGTCTTTATGCATACACGACGTCGTAAATTGTATGGCAAGTGTAAACACATGCATCAGATATGGGTCACATGTAAAAGAACGTGTAAACGGGCAGACAAAAAAAAATCTAATATAGGCAACAAATCGGAAATGGGCATCAAGACCTGACAGTGTAAATGGGGCCTATGTTTTCTGGCCTTATTTTAGTAAGTTACAAAAATATATACATTTAACAAACCATCTTTCCAACATCATTAGCAGGTCAAGCTTTATAACCTCTAATAGTCTGTTTGGCAAAATGAGTAAATCTGATAAAGTAAAAAGTAAAACCACATCAGTTCTCAACAGCAATGGACAAAGCACACAAATTAGGCACGAGTTAAAGTACAGATACTAATTAAATATTGCTCCAGTAGTAGTATAAAGTTCTTTTTTTCTTTCTTACTTGAGAAGTGCAAAAGTAGTTGATTTTTTATATACTTAATAAAAGTACATACAGATGAATATTTCTTTTGCAAGAAAGAACCCCATTCAGATCAGTTTGTAAAATCAGTGATTTTTTTTCTGGAGTCTTAGTCTAAACAGATCATTTGAATCAGTGAATAATTTATGGAAACACACTTTGAATGAATCATTTGAATCTGTGAGTTGTTAACTCGGTCACAAATATCAGTCCAATTTACAAATTAATTATCCAGTGCAATTTGTGATTTAACAAGGTAATGGTATAGTTCACCCCGAAATTTAAATGTACTCACTATTTATTCAACCTCAAGTGATGTCAATATTTCTTTTTACTGACATTGACTTCTACAGAAGGAAAAACAAATACTACAGAACTCAACGGTTACAGGTTTTCTGCATTCTTCAAAATATCTTCTTCTGTGTTAATAGAAGAAAGAAAGTCAAACCGGTCTGCAAAAAGTAAAGGGTGGGTAAATGATGATAGAATTTTCAGTTTTGGGTGAAATGTCCCTTTAACTGCTAAAATCCAGCTTGTTCATAAATTAAACCCCACTATCTTGTCTCTAAAAATTTACAATTTGACAATTTCTCTTCTTCAAAAAACTTTTTACTCAGCTTCATTTGTAATATGTATTAGAGTAAAAAGTTGAATATTTTGTTTTGGAATGTAGTGAAGTAAAAATAAAGATATATTTATTCAAGTACTGTACATAGTGAAGTTAAAATATTTAGTTACCGTCCACTGCTGGTTCTCAATAAGCTCCACAATATAATGTTTGATTCATTTCTGCAGCTTAAAAAATGCAGGGTGATTTAGGGTTAGAGCTTTGTTCCGATTTATAACCCTTGGCACGCGTAGTAATAATAATAATAGAGATGCTCCTCTTAAGCAAGCAACACTAATTACAAGAATCTACACCAATTAATTACATCTGAAAGTACATCGCTGCATACTTGCGTAATTAAACTGTCAAATGAACCCTAATGTAAAGCGTGACCTGACTGCGCGTTTAACAACGGGAGTGAATTACAGTAGATTAATAGGTGGAGAATGTGCACCTTTGAGACAGAAAGACAAGAAAAGTGAAGAAAGGAGAGCTGAGAGAGAGCGAGGAGGGCAATAAAGACCAAATCAGGACATGTAAAGATGTGCAAATTATGAGCTTATAGTCTCTCGGTTGGTGCCAAGGAAAGCTGTATTGGACAAGCGCTCACATCACCGCCTCGTCTAATAGGTGGCAGTTTTTCACAAACCCAGTTTAGATATTATAGCCAGCAGCAGAATCTATAGTGTGAAATGGGATGTGAAAGCTATTGTGAAGTCGCACAAGTCACATTACTCATCAGCTTTGAGTATCGTATCAGTTCTGCAGCTCTTTTTGAAGGGTTTCCTATCATCCTACATGCCAGAGTAATTCTAAAGGATTTACTGTGTTACGCTAACAGTATTGCGGGTTAGTTTTATAAGTCTAAAAAGCAACCACAACCCAATATTCGGTGTATTAAATATATAAAGGTTAAGTAGAGTCACCCAGTTTAAAGTGTTAAATGTGTGAGTGTTTTCTTATAACCTATTCACAAGTGAAAGGCTAATCTGCATACAATTTGCACACTTGTAGCACATAGTTTGTAGAATAAGTCATTAAGTGCATTACCTACAGTATCTTTCTCTTTTATGAAAGAACAACAATCGACAAGAAAAATAAAAGTAATCTTGTTATAATAATTTATATAATAATATACCGGCTACTTTATTAGGTACACCTTACTAGTACTGCGTTGGACCCCCTTCTCCCTTCAGAACTGCCTTAATCCTTCGTGGCATAGATTCAACAAGGCGCTGGAAATATTCCTCAGAGAATGTCCATATTGACATGATAGCATCACACAGTTGCTGCAGATTTGTCGGCTACATATCTATGGTGCGAATTTTCCGTTCAACCACATCCCAAAGGTGATCTATTAGATTGAGATCTGGTGACTCTGGAGGCCATTTGACTACAGTGAACTCATTGTCATATTCAAGAAACCAGTTTAAGATGATTCGTGCTTCATGACATGGTGCGTTATCCTGCTGAAAGTAGCCATCAAAAGATGGGTACACTGTGGTCATAAAGGGATGGACATGGTCAGCAATGTTCAATCGGTGCTAATGGGCACAAAGTGTGCCAAGAAAATGTCCCCCACATTATTAAACCACAACCACCAGCCTTAACTATTAATACATGGATCTATGCTTTCATGTTGTTGACACCAAATTCTGACCCTACCATCTGAATGTTGCAGCAAAAATCGAGACTCATTAGACTAGGTAAGATTTTTCCAATCTTCTATGGTCTGATTTTGGTGAGCCTGTGCCAATTGTAGCCTCAGTTTCCTGTTCTTAGCTGACAGGAGGGGCCCTTGGTGTGGTCTTCTGCTGGTGTAGCCCATCCACCTCAAGGTTGAACGTGTCGTGCATTCAGAGATGCTCTTCTGCATACCCTGGTTGTAACGAGTGGTTATTGGAGTTACTGTTGCCTTTCTATCAACTCGAACCAGTCTGGCCATTCTCCTCTGACCTCTGGCATCCACAAGGCATTTGCGCCCACAGAACTGCCGCTCACTGGATTTTTTTCTCTTTTTCGAACCATTCTCTGTAAACGTTAGAGATGGTTGTGCGTGAAAATCACAGTAGATCAGCAGTTTCTGAAATATTTAGACCAGCCAATCTGACACCAACAACCATCACTTAAATCACCTTTCCTCCCCATTCTGATGCTCAGTTTGAACTGCAGCAGATCGTCTTGACCATGTCTACATGCCTAAACGCATTGAGTTGCTGCCAAGTGATTAGCTGATAAGAAATTTGCATTAACGAGTAGTTACACAGATGAAACTAATAAATGTTACACTTTTTAAATAAACAAACAAATAAATAAATAAATGTTCAAAGTACATTATAAGAATCAGTCTCTATTGTCTGCATTAAACATGCAAATTGCACTTTATATAGAAAAACATTACCTTGTAAAATACATTCTGCATTACGTTATCTGTGGCAGCAGAAAAATATTAGAAATAAAACACTATTAAAACAGAAAATTACAGTGAAATTAAAACTGAAATCTTAAATTCAAATCTACAGTATAACAGCCCTAATAGCAATTAACCCTGTAAATAAATGAAATACAAGTTTACTATCATTTAAATTGTTTTGATAAAATAAAATATTGTATTGGGCGACGCAGTGGCACAGTGGGTAGCACAATCGCCTCACAGCAAGAAGGTCACTGGTTCGAGCCTCAGCTGGGTCAGTTGGCATTTCTATGTGGAGTTCTCCTCGTGTTTGCGTGGGTTTCCCACATGTGGTATAGGTGAATTGGGTAGGCTAAATTGTGCGTAGTGTATGTGTGTGAATGAGAGTGTATGAGTGTATGAGCAAGGGCATCCCTCGCGTAAAACATATGCTGGATAAGTGGGCGGTTCATTCCGCTGTGGCAACCCTAGATTAATAAAAGGACTAAGCCAAAAAGAAAATTAATGAAAATATTGTATTTGGCAAGTGAAATAAAATAATACATGTTAATAATCTTTTAACAAAATATATATTTTTTACATTTCAGATAATGTCTAATAAACCTGGTGCATACTTAATAATACCCCACCAGATATCTGCTCTGTGTTTCGAGATGAGAACTTGAAATAATAAACATGGAGTGTGCATTTTAAGCATTTTGTTTTGCCTCTCCACCTACAGTACGTGTGTGTCTGTGTGCGCGCGTGTGTGTGTGTGTGTGCATGTGTGTGTGGTTTAAGGTGTCCGGCTGTCAGAAGCGGCGCCGGCTGCAGTCAGTCATGAGGAACATGGTGCTTTCTGCTGCCACTCAGCCCCTACGGTAATGATGATGGGCCTGCGAAACGCCGCACTCCGGGATCTCGTTACACTCAAATAATTGGAGTTTGTTAGAAGCGACCAGCTTCAATCTGCCGGCCGAGACAGTCAGGTGTGTGTCTGGGATTAGGCGGAGTGCATAACTGACAGCACAGCCCATTTGTATGACCTTATCACCTCTGACTCTCTGGGATTGGTGAAGCAGCTCAGCTTTGGGCCACTGCGCATACATTGGCATAGGAAAATAGATCCGGAAGCATCCAGTATTATCATACTTTATCGGTCAGCACAAATAAATAAGCATATGTGCACGGCGTACTAACTAACTGCACTACCCCCCTCAAACTTAAGTACCACAAGATCGTGTCCTCTTATATAAGGCCAAGAAGTTTTTACAATTGTCTTATTTCATCATCTTATTTAATTCAAGATGCAGTTTTCATCCCAGTGCACACAAACAGACATTTCATAATAATGCCTCAGTGAAGTTGGCACCCCATAAAAAGTAAATAATCCCCAAAACTATTCCATTCGTTTGTGCTACATTTGTGCTGATTTGGTGTCTGAGATATTAAGCATTATTTTTTTGATTGTTAGATGTCACTTTCCATCCCATGTTGCTCAAATTGCTCCAAATCAGCAGTTTGTTTATGCTCGATTTGTGCCGTTAATCCAAAACCTGTATCTATTTTTCTTGTTTAAATATAATCTAAATATTTCAGGGGCCATGATGCCACCTTGTACCCCAGTTCCTCTAAATCTTACAAAACTGGTGACATTCGTTTATACTCGATTCGTGCTGGTTTGTGCTGTTTAAACCAACACAATCTATTTTCCTTGTTTAGATATAACCAAAATATTTGTATCAGTATTTTTTTATTATTATTATTATTATTATTATTATAGGAAATCATATAATAAATACATTTATCTTATAAAGAATAAAACTGGTGTCATTCGTTTGTGCTTGATTTGTGGTGGTTTGTGCCATTAAAACCAACACTAAATCTATTTTCCTTGTTTAGATATAATTTAAAATATTTGCATCATTATTTTTATTATTATTATTATTATTATCATTATTATTACTATTTTATTTTTATTATTATTATTATTATTATTATTATTATTATTATTATTATTATTATTATTATTATTATTATTGTCATCATCTTCATTATAATTATTATAACAATCATTATTATTATTATTATTATTATTATTATTATCATAATTATCATTATTATAATTATTATAACAAATCAATAGTTGTATTATTATTATTATTATTATTATTATTGTTGTTACAGGAAATTATAGAATAAATATGTTTATCTTATAAAGAATAAAATACAAATAATAATAATTATAATAATAATAATAATTATAATAATAATAATAATAATAAGTGAATAAATAAAACATCAAAATTATAAAAAAAGGTTTGCATTAAATATGTAGAAACAACTGCATAAGATTACACTTTTTTTAACTAGCACACGGAAACAGTAAATTAATGTAATTAAAATAATATATTTTAAATTAAATCAGCACAAATAAATTTGCATATGTGCATGGCATACACAAAACCCCCTCAAACTCAAGTACATCAAGAAATTGTCCTCTTATACAAGGCTGAAAAGTTTTTAGAGTTGGTCTGTATTGAAGAGGATCAGTCTTATTTGCTTTGAGATGCAATTTTCACCCTAGTGCACACAAACAGACACTGACGCATATTGACTGCAACGCACTGCTGTTAATGAGTTACTAATACATTCACAGTCGAATGGAGGAACATCTCATCTTGTGGGCACATGCTTATCTATCACAAATTTTGCCATGCACACACAAACAAATGCACTGCAGCAAGTCATTAAAACATTATTCAAGAGGCGCTCATTGGTTTTTCCACTCTTTTGTCAGCGGCATTGGTGTTATTAGAAATATATGCTCTCACACATGCGCTATTAAACTTCACCTCGCATTTTACCAGCAGTGAAAATCACCATAATTATTGCAGCTCTCACCCAGTGGATGAGTGCCACAGCCAGGGGAAGGCGCAAGAAATCGTTTGACGCAGCAATCCAAAATTAAACACAACACACATAAACAAGGGAATAATAGAGGAAAACATGCAATTACTTGTAATTAAAAGGTGAGAGATCTTCTTCAGTGGGGTCGCTCAATCTCTTGCAACAGAGATGCCAAATATACTCTGGCACAATACACAATATAGCCTGTAGATGATGAGTTTAGTGAGCCATTCCTCATAGCCTTGAGGTTTTTTTTTTCATTTATTCCATAGTTATTCGATAGCCTGAAATTATTGGCATTGTTTACTTATTTTCATGTCATTAAAAAAAAATACATTTTTTATATAGAAAAAACAACATTAAAAGGAAATGTTCAGTATAATGTTGATGCTGCTCTTCTATATAAAACAGACTGACTGATTAATGGTTAAAGTGTATGGATGGATGAATCAAGTTAGTAGAGGAATGGATAAAATGAGTGGACTAATGCGTGGATGGATGGATGGATGGACGGACGGACAGACGGATGTAAGAATTTATGGTTGTACTGGTTGGATGGATGATAAATGGAAGGATCAGATGGATGGATAAAGTGGATGGATGGATGGGTTAGGTAGACAAATCGATGGATGGAGAGATGGATAAAGTGGATGGATGGATGAATGAATGAATGGGTCAGATGGATGGATAAAATAGATGGATGGATTTATAAAGTAGACAGATAGATGGATAAAGTAGAATGGATGTAGGATGGATGAATGGACAGATGGATGGATGAAATGGATGGATGGATATATGGATGGATGGATATAGTGGACGGACAGATGGACTGATAAAGTAGATGGATGGATGTTTGGATGGGTGGATGGATAAAGTAGACAAATGGATGGATGTATTAAGAAGACAGATGGATGGATGGATGGATGGATGGATTAAGTAGATGGATGGACGGATCAGACGGATGGATAAAATAGACGGATGGATGGATAAAGTGGACGGACGGGGGGACAGATGGATAGATAAAGTAGATGGATGGATGAGTGGATGGATAATGCGGAATGATGGATGGATGATTAAAGTAGATCGATGGATGGATGGATGGATGGATTGAACGCATGGATAAAGTAGATGGATGGATGGATGGAAGGATGGACAGATGGATTAGACACATGGATAAAGTAGATGGATGGATGGATGGATAAGACGAATGGATAATGCAGACGAATGGATGGATGGATCAGATGGATGGGTTAGGTATAGATGAATGGATGTTTGGATGGGTGGATGGATAAAGTAGACAAATGGATGGATTAAGAAGATGGATGGATGGATGGATGGATGGATGAAGTGGACGGACAGATGGATGGATAAAGTAGATGGATGGATGAATGGATGGATAGATAATGCAGAATGATGGATGGATGATTAAAGTAGACTGATGGATGATAGGTTAAACACATGGATAAAGTAGATGGATGGATGGAAGGATGGACAGATGGATTAGACATGGATAAAGTAGATGGATGGATGGATGGATGGATGGATTAGACAAATGGATAAAGTAGACGAATGGATGGATGAATGGATCAGATGGATGGGTAAAGCACATGGATGGATGGATGGATGGATGGATGGATGGATGGATAAAGTAGATGTATAGATAAAGTACAGTAGAAGAATGGATGGATGGATGGATGGATGAATCAGATAGATGGGTAAAGTATACGGATAGATGGATGGATGGATAGATAAAGTAGATGGATGGATGCAAGGATGGATTATGTAGATGGATGGATGGAAAAAGTAGACTGAGGAATGGATGGATGGATGGATGCATGGATGGATAAAGTAGGCAGATGGATGGATGAATGGATAAAGTAGATGGATGGATGGATCATTTTTATTTTTTTTAATTACTAATGCTTTGCTTCTTAGACTTCACACACCTGAAATTGTCTATAGCACTTGTTCACTGCTGCTCTTATAGTTGTGTAAATTGCTTCCTTGTCCTCATTTGTAAGTCACTTTGGATAAAAGTGTCTGCTAAATGACTAAATGTAAATGTAAATGTAAACAGTGATAAATAAACAAACAAATAGAATGGTGAACGGGTGGAATGATAGACAACAAATAGAACTAGATATTAAAGTTTGAGGACAAACTTTATGGTGGCTTGAAAAGCCGAGTCTGAATTAGCATGTTACTAGCATGAATTAGCAAGTAACTAGCATGATTCTAACATAAATTAGCATGTAACTAGCATGATTCTAGCATGAATTAGCATGTTACTAGCATGTTTCTAGCATGAATTAGCATGATTCTAGCATGAATTAGCATGTTACTAGCATGTTTCTAGCATGAGTTAGCATGTTACTAGCATGTTTCTAGCATGAATTAGCATGTTACTAGCATGATTCTAGCATGAATTAGCATGTTACTAGCATGTTTCTAGCATGAATTAGCATGTTACTAGCATGTTATTAGCATGATTCTAGCATGAATTAGCATGTTTCTAGCATGAATTAGCATGTTATTAGCATGATTCTAGCATGAATTAGCATGTTACTAGCATGATTCTAGCATGAATTAGCATGTTACTAGCATGATTCTAGCATGAATTAGCATGTTACTAGCATGTTTCTAGCACGAATTAGCATGTTACTAGCATGTTTCTAGCATGATTTAGCATGTTATTAGCATGATTCTAGCATGAATTAGCATGTTTCTAGCATGAATTAGCATGTTATTAGCATGATTCTAGCATGAATTAGCACGTTACTAGCATGATTCTAGCATGAATTAGCATGTTTCTAGCATGAATTAGCATGTTACTAGCACGATTCTAGCATGAATTAGCATGTTACTAGCATGATTCTAGCATGAATTAGCATGTTATTAGCATGATTCTAGCATGAATTAGCATGTTACTAGCATGATTCTAGCATGAATTAGCATGTTACTAGCATGATTCTAGCATGGATTAGCATGTAACTAGCATGATTCTAGCATGAATTAGCATGTTACTAGCATGTTTCTAGTATGAATTAGCATGTTATTAGCATGATTCTAGCATGAATTAGCATGTTACTAGCATGATTCTAGCATGAATTAGCATGTTACTAGCATGAATTAGCATGTTACTAGCATGATTCTAGCATGAATTAGCATGTTACTAGCATGTTTCTAGCATTAATTAGCATGTTACTAGCATGTTTCTAGCATGAATTAGCATGTTATTAGCATGATTCTAGCATGAATTAGCATGTTTCTAGCATAAATTAGCATGTTATTAGCATGATTCTAGCATGAATTAGCATGTTACTAGCATGATTCTAGCATGAATTAGCATGTTACTAGCATGATTCTAGCATGAATTAGCATGTTACTAGCATGATTCTAGCATGAATTAGCATGTTACTAGCATGATTCTAGCATGGATTAGCATGTTACTAGCATGATTCTAGCATGGATTAGCATGTTACTAGCATGTTTCTAGCATGAATTAGCATGTTACTAGCATGATTCTAGCATGAATTAGCATGTTACTAGCATGTTTCTAGCATGAATTAGCATGTTACTAGCATGTTTCTAGCATTAATTAGCATGTTACTAGCATGTTTCTAGCATGAATTAGCATGTTATTAGCATGATTCTAGCATGAATTAGCATGTTTCTAGCATGAATTAGCATGTTATTAGCATGATTCTAGCATGAATTAGCATGTTACTAGCATGATTCTAGCATGAATTAGCATGTTACTAGCATGTTTCTAGCATGAATTAGCATGTTACTAGCATGATTCTAGCATGAATTAGCATGTTACTAGCATGATTCTAGCATGAATTAGCATGTTACTAGCATGATTCTAGCATGGATTAGCATGTTACTAGCATGATTCTAGCATGAATTAGCATGTTACTAGCATGATTCTAGCATGAATTAGCATGTTACTAGCATGATTCTAGCATGAATTAGCATGTTACTAGCATGATTCTAGCATGAATTAGCATGTTACTAGCATGATTCTAGCATGAATTAGCATGTTATTAGCATGATTCTAGCATGAATTAGCATGTTACTAGCATGATTCTAGCATGTTACTAGCATGTTTCTAGCATGAATTAGCATATTAGCATGTTTCTAGCATGAATTAGCATGTTGTTAGCATGATTTTAGCATGAATTAGCATGTTTCTAGCATGAATTAGCATGTTGTTAGCATGATTCTAGCATGAATTAGCATGTAACTAGCATGATTCTAGCATTAATTAGCATGTAACTAGCATGTTACTAGCATGATTCTAGCATGAGTCAGCTTGTTTCTAGCATGAATTAGCATGTTGTTAGCATGATTCTAGCATGAATTAGCATGTTACTAGCATGACTAGCATGTCACTATCGTGTTGCTAGCACCTTTCTAGCAAGATTAGCATGTCAGTAGGATGTTAAAACTGTTAGCGTGTGTTAGAATAGCTAGCCACAGTCTCTGGGACAGTTGTTAGGGTGCTGAAATTGGTTGCTAGGGAGTGGCTAGTAAGTTTAAAGGTAATCAGTGATTGGCTGCTGGCTACACTGAGTTGAATGAGGCCAGACTCTAGTCTGTAGGACAGTCTGATGCAGAGTTATGAGCTCACAAAGGTTGATCCAATGTTAAGTAAATGGGAGTCTTTTACAATGGAAGTCTATGGGACAGTTGCTAGGGTGCTGTAAGTGGTTGCTAGGGAGTGGCTAGTAAGTTAAAAGTCATCAGTTATTGGCTGCTGGCTAGACTGAGTTAAATGAGTCCAGTTAGAAGTCTGTAGAACAGTCTGATGCAGAGTTATGAGCTCACAAAGTTTGACCCAATGTTAAGTCAATGGGACTTTGGGATTTTTCTGGGTCGTTTTTCGGAAAACCCAAAGTCGGATCAGTTAGAAAAGATATAGCAACCCGAGTCAGACCAGTTTGAAGGTTTGACGAAAGTTTGAAGTATGTAGCTTGAAAGGCCTAGGAGGAGATACACTTAGAAATTAGTCTCAGAAGAAGAAGAAGAAGAAGAAGAAGAAGAAGAAGAAGAAGAAGAAGAAGAAGAAGAAGAAGAAGAAGAAGAAGAAGAAGAAGAAGAAGAAGAAGAAGAAGAAGAAGAAGAAGAAGAAGAAGAAGAATAAGTTTAAGATAGATAACAATATGCTGGCTTTTCAAGCCACCATAATGATGGAATGATACAAACAAAGAGAAACAAAAGCATACAGTTTAAGTAAAATTATTAGCCCCCCTGAATTATTAGCCCCCGTTTATTTTTTTCCCCAATTTCTGTTTAACGGAGAGAAGATTTTTAACACATTTCTAAACATAATAGTTTTAATAACTCATTTGTAAAAAATGATTTATTTTATCTTTGCCATGGTGACAGTAAATAATAGTTGACTAGATATTTTTCAAGACACTTCAATACAGCTTAAAGTGACATTTAAAGACTTAACTAGGTTAATTAGTTTAACTAGGCAGGTTAGGGTAATTAGGCAAGTTATTGTATAATGATGGTTTATTCTGTCGACTATTGAAAAAATAAAAATTTTGACCTTAAAATGGATTTAATTTTTTTAACTGTTTTTATTCTAGCCGAAATAAAACAAATAAGACTTTCTCCAGAACAAAAAAAATATATTATCAGACATACTGTGAAAATGTCCTTGCTCTGTTAAACGTAATTTAGGAAATATTTTAAAAAAGGAAAAAATAATAATAATAATAATTCAAGGGGGGGGGGGTTCTAATAATTCTGACTTCAACTGTAAATATGCATTCACTGATAGACAAAGAAAACGGTGAATTTATGGATGGATGGGCAGAATGATGAAGTATGTAGACAAACAATGATGGATGATAGCTTCAGGGATAGATATATATTGAAAAACAATGTACACGTAGTCCAACATGGACCATGGTGCTTTTATGCTGTTCTTATTGTCATTTTATTGCCATGGAGCTCAACAGAAACTGGTCATCAATCACTTTCATTATACGTAAAAAAAATACAGCAGATTGTACATCATCTAACAGCTCCTTTTGTGGTCTACAAGAGAAAGAAAATCAGGGTTTGGAAAGATATGGTGAGTAAATGATGACAGAATGTTCACTTTTGGGTGAACTATCCCCTTAAATCTGTAAATCTGTTCTTGTTTCAGAGCACTGTAACATGAATACTGAAGCTGCTCAAATAGAATCAAAGTCTTAAAGCTGGAAGGGTGCATGAAAAGGGCCTGTTGTGTCCTCTGATGATCACTGGGGTGTAATACATTCTTAAGTTTCACAACCTAAGATCTGCGATGTTTCATCTTTGGAGGGAGTTTTTATTTGATCCTAAATTCATCTCAAGAAACTTAACACAACTTCCCTAATCACAGTGCAGAAATGTGCGTGTATATCCATGTGTGATGACGTCCAGCTATACGCTAATCACTCAACATGAAACAGCATTCACAACACATGACACATTGCAGAGCGAACTTTAGAATCCATTAGGAATTGATTGGGTTGTAAAAAAGTAGGTCTTCCAATATAAAATTACAGTTGAGGAAACACCACCAAGTCAGCCTGAAATGGAAGGTTTGAAATTTTTTTCTTCCCCATTGAGTAAAAAAAATCCATTAATTTTATCCATTGGGAAATCAATTTTTAGCAATAACAAGGGTGTGAATTACAGGGGGGTTTGTGGGGGGTTGACCTCCCTCATCAACGCTTGATCTCCCCGAAGGATGTCAAACAGGATGTGTGGGGGAGGGTTTGCCTTGTAAATAGTGGGAAATGGTTTGTTCTGATCTGTATTCGTTCACTCATTCATTAATTTTCCTTTGGTTTAGTCTCTTATTTATCAGGCTTCACCACAGCGGAATGAACCACCAACTATTCCAGCATATGTTTTTGTCTTGTAAATAGTGGGAAATGGTTTGTTCTTATATGAATTCATTCATTCATTCATTCATTCATTCATTTATTTTCCTTTGGCTTAGTCCCTTATTGATCAGGGGTCACCTCAGTGGAATGAAGCACAGCATATGTTTTTGTCTTGTAAATAGTGGGAAATGGTTTGTTCTGATCTGTATTCATTCATTCATTTTCCTTTAGCTTAGTCCCTTATTTATCAAGGGTCGCCACAGCTGAATGAACCATCAACTATTCCAGCATACGTTTTTGTCTTGTAAATAGTGGAAAATGGTTTGTTCTGATCTTTATTCATTCGATCATTTTCCTTTGGCTTAGTGCCTTATTTTATCAAGGGTCGCCACAGCTGAATGAACCACCAACTATTGAAGTATATGTTTTTGTCTTGTAAATAGTGGTAAATGGTTTGTTCTGATCTGTATTCATTCATTAATTTTCCTATGGCTTAGACCCTTATTTATCAGGGGTCGCCACATTAGAATGAAGCACCAACTGTTTCAGCATATGTTTTTGTCTTGCAAATAGTGGGAAATGGTTTGTTCTGATCTGTGTTCATTCATTCATTCATTCATTCATTCAGCTTAGTCCCTTATTTATCAAGGGTTGCCACAGCTGAATGAACCACCAACTCTTGAAGTATATGTTTTTGTCTTGTAAATAGTGGAAAATGGTTTGTTCTGATCTGTATTCATTCATTAATTTTTTTTTGGCTTTGTCCCTTATTTATCAGGGGTCGCCACAGCGGAATGAGCCACCAACTATTCCAGCATGTTTTACAAAGCAGATGCCCTTCCAGCTGCAATTCAGTACTTGGAAACTTCCATACACTCTTACATTCGAACACATGCACTCATACACTATGGCCAATTTAGTTCATCCAATTCACCTATACTGCATGTCTTTGGACTGTGGGGGAAACCGGAGCACCCAGAGGAAACCCCACACAGAAATGTCAACTGGCCCAGCCAGGACTCTAACCATGGACCTTCTTGCTGTTATACATTATATCTTCACCCCTATAATGGCCCATATCAATAGAAAGATCCTGCAGTTTATGCAGGAAAATATTTAGTTAGTGGACTGAAACTGGCAGATCTAGAGCACTGATAATTATTCACACGACACTTTTCTTGTAAAATAGTTGTTTGTAAGCATTTGTAGCCAAAAAGTACTAAAATTAGATGCATAGTTAAACAGTAAAATAATAAGCGCAAATCTATCATGGTTATCCATTTATTGACACAGGATTGCAAAACACCATTTGTTTTATATCATAAACATCTGCTAAAATAGCCAATCAGAGGTTACTGTAGGTTCGCACGAAATTCTGATGATTCTTCTACATTAGCCAAACAGCATTTCTTATTATTTTTTAAACAATTATATTTAATAGTAGAATTTATACAGACAAAATAATGCTGTACACAAAACTCCACCAATCAGAGTTGCAGCTATTGTTTCCTGATGGTTGAAATCATGTGACAGATTAATAAACAATCCATCAAATGAGAAAAAGAGATGGCACTGAAAAGAAATCATTGACACGTTGATTTTAATTTCCTTCTTTAAAAGTCTTCTAGTTATGAATTGGCCGAAAGATTTTGACCTCTGGCTTCTGACTCACTGACATGGCCATAGTTCAAAAGCCAAGCACCTTCTTACAGACAATTCCAGAAAATGTGGTTGTAGTGCAGTGTCTGAAGCCTCTGTGGTTTGTTCCTGGATGCTGCTACATTCAGATGGCAAGAGCTTGTGCAGCTTGTAGAAAGAGAGATTGTGTGAATTGGCTGTGTTTTATTTGGATGAGCATGCCAAGCGAACAAAGCACTGCAAAATGAATTTATCCTGAACATAATATGTTTACGAGCGCAATTCATTTACACTTCATAGCAGTTGTTCCGTTTTTGTTCATCACTTTTCCGCAGCCCTGTGAAAGTGTTATGTTAGCCACATTACGTAATTTCTTTTCAAGTGAAAGCAAACTGCTTTAATTTCACAGAAATGTTCCATGCTACTGTGATGGATTCAGATAGAAATGAAATCAAACTGCATGTTTATTTATTCCACTCTGCTGTAAATAAAAAAATCTAAATCTCTACATTGTACTATATGGTACAATGTAGGAGATAATACTTTTGTTTAGTATGGATGCATTCCAAATCAAAGTGATACATTTATAATGTCATAAAACATTTCTATTTGAAACAAAATGTCATTTTAAGCTAAAATAATATTCTCCAAAATACTAATATTATATTAGAACGATACCATAGATGAAAATAATAATAAATAATTTATAATACTGCAATAATAAAAAGACAAAAGATTTGTCCTTTTTATTACGTAAATTATCTTCCCAAAAATGTACAAACTAACAGATTATTTATAATTGAAACTAAAAATTTTGGTCCAGTAACCTTTTTATTATCCATTTATTAACACAAATAACAATTAGACTATTAGTTACAGTGTGAAGTAAATGTTTTAATTTGAGTATAAAATCATTTAACTTTTTACAACCCAATAAACTTAAACCAATTCATATTCTCCATGTGCTCTCTGAAAAACAACATTAAAAATAAGAAACGTGTGTCCTGAGCAACAAATCCAAATATTATTAGAATTTCTGAATGATCAAGTGACACTGAAGTTTGCTGTTATAATAATGCACAAACAAGCTTTTTGAATTAGCCCAAATACAAAAAACAGTATAAGCACCATGAAAATAGCAACGTTTGGATGCCATTTTACCTTTCTCTGCTACTAACTTTATAACCACTCTGTGGCCATGCCCCTTCGCTGCAAGTTTCCTGGGTTGTAATTCAAAGGTTTTGTGACATCATTAACCCAAATGTTGTTGTTTTTTTGTAGTCCTCCAAACTTCATTCGCTGTAGGCTTTGCTAAGATAACCCTGTAAATGTCTGTAATGTCTCCCTTTGCATTAGCATCTTAAATTACAAGGTGTTGTTTATGTTCACAGCTATATTACACAAAAAAAAATATAAATATGATCCATTGACATTAGATGCGGTGCAGAGTTTGTTGTTTTATTAGAAATGTTATATTGATTATATTGATTATATATATATATATATATATATATATATATATATATATATATATATATATATATATATATATATATATATATATATTAAGGGTGTAACGATACGCGTATTCGTATTGAACCGTTTGGTACGAGACTTTCGGTTCGGTACGAATTATATAAAATTATATAAGACTTCCATATAAAAACTAAATAGTTCTTTTTGTTTTGTTTGTTTCACTACTACAATATTACATTAATTTTTTTTTATAAGCAGCTTTTTGGTTTTGAGTATAAAGAAGGATTTGTTTTATTTGCTGCTATGCAGAAACCCCAGAAGTATAGCTCTATCATTGTTTAAAATAAAAGAAAAAAACAAGATCATACTTTTATGATGTTACTGTAGTTTTAATACATTAAAAAATTTAAATCAGAGAAATCCTCTGGCTTTTTTCTTTTTTTGCTGTATCGAAAACATACCGACACCACTGTGTCGTATCGAACCAAACCGTGATTTTTGTGAACCGTTTCACCCCTAATATATATACAGTATATTGGCATAATGCTTTCAGCGTATTATAACAGCTTGTCACCCAGTGATAAGCACAGTTATTCAGCAAAATTAAAGTTAAAGTGAGCGGCTTTTGTCTGACAGGTCCATTTGCGATAGCACCCTCCCAAGCGTGTCCACCCTGAAACATACAACTATCTCACTGAAACTCCAAGTGATTTTACAAGAGAGAAGTTAAAGGCCTACAATTTTCTGGATGCCTTCAATTTTGTTCTGCGTGGTCATGTGCAAGAAACAATGTTCCATCATTACCAGATTTAAAACCTTGTAGTGCTAAAAACCGAGTGTGTATGTTTTCCTGTACTGGGTTACAGCTAAAAGGGCATCTGCTGCGTAAATCATATGCTGGATAAGTTGGTGGTTCATTCCGCTGTGGCAACCTCTGATGAATAAACGTACTAAGCCAAAGGAAAATGAATTAATGAATTAAAATGGAACACTTTTTGTATTCATGAACAAACAAATGCAGAGTTTATGAGCATAAGGCACCCTTTCAAAATCCTTATTTTATTCCATTTCTTAAATCTTCCCAACCTCAAACTTTTAAATGGTAGCGTTTGTCAAAAAAATACTTTTTACACATCTTTCTAAAAGACATTCTTCTATTCCCATTGCCAGCCCTGCCATGCATCACTTCTTATTCCTCACCTGTACATCTGCACTGTCATTTTTGCAATTTTCCTTGCAGTCAGTGTGCTGTAGTAGCAGACAGTCAATCGTGAATGCTTACAGATATCAGCATAGAGACATAATGAGCACTCCAGAGATTGTGTGGGTGTGAGGATAGTCATACGACCCAGCTTTGTCAGGTGCTTCAAAAAAAAAGGGAAAACAAACAGCGCTGAGATCTGCACAATATTTTACCCACTCCTCCATATGGAGTTGTTATCATTCCTCCACCAAAAAAGTGAGTCTGGCAGAGCAGGACAGCCCTCAGTCTCTGCTGTTCTTATGAGCTTTGAGCAGTGCCAAGACGAATGCTATGGACTGCCATAGCTTGCAACATGTCTTTATGACAATATGAAAATAATGGACTCAAAATTCACAGGAGACAAATGCACTTACTGTCTTGTATAAAGACAGCTCCTGAGAAACATCAGTCTACAGTATACAGGCACAATGTAATACTTCAAGTATAATGCCTCAGAGTAGCTTGGGGTCACCAGGTTTTGTCCATCAGGTGGGCTTCATTAAAGACCTCTCTGACTTTTATTAACTGTGTTACTACACATTTTAGGGTAGATAATCAGTGAACACCCTGATATCAAAGCATCATATTGACATTGATGTCAAAAAAGAAAACGTCCATTTGATATCCACACATTGATGCCATTTTGACCACCAAAATCATGATACATTTTACATTTAGATTAAGTCATTTAGCTGATGCTTTTGTCCAAAGTGACTTACAATTTAGGAGGCATTCAGCAAGAGGAGGCAGTACACACAAGAAGTGCTAAATATACAAAGGAACTGTCAGTCTTTAGAGAATTAGTGCTATAGTACTTTTCTAATTTTAGTGCAATAGAGGGAAGAGTGTTTCTACTGGTGGTTTATCAAGCCTACTCACTTGTATGAAGCACACTTCATAAAGGTAAAATGTTTTTTTTTTTGTTTTGTTTTTTTATAAGAACGTGTCTGGTGCAAACGTACAAGAGTCAGATAGATGAAAGTGTATGTTTCCTACAGGTGGTTTGTCAAGTCCTCTCACCTGTGTGAGGCACACTCAGTTTGGGGTTGTTCTGTGGTGAGGTGTATTTTGTATTATAAAACATATATAAGACATATATAAGAAAATGTTTATTCACCTGAAAGCTTCAATTCCAAATTTGCACTGGATTTTGTATTCTAATGCATGTAAACTACCTTGATGTCAAAACAACATTAAACTGTCATCTAACGTTAAAATAAAAAAACATTTAAAAAAAAAAAAAAAAAAATCAACAAACCTGTAACCTATATTTGATGTGTTTTTGACGCCAATATTAGATATCAACTTGGTGTCATTTTGACAAGTTAGTCAACTGACAACAAATAGTTTTTTATCTTTGATGTGTGTTTTGTCATTTTTTTTAATGTCGTATCGACATCAAGGTAACCAATGGGTACATGGCTTCTGGGTTTGAAATTAATTATTAAACTCATTTGAAATGAGTTTCAGTTACAGGCAACTCGCAATTTCTAATAGTCAAAATGTCAGTAATAACCAGTTTACAAAAGTCAACATGCAGATTTAAATGCGTGTTATCAAATTGAATTCTAAATCCCTAAATCACCTACAGTCAATCTTTGTTTTCCAATTTTTTAACAGCATTTATTTCATTGTTAATTCCATATATATGTTGAAGGTTAGTGAACAGGCTAACAATTTGTAAAAAAAAAAACTAAAAAACATGTTGATCTATCTATTGTATTTGAGCTACCAAATGTATTGAAGGCTCTCCTCCATTGACATACATTCAAAAACTATCATTCCAAATGCATTCGATAATATGGAAGCAAATACAAGGGAGAAAAAAAATCAAAATCAGGCCTAAATCATTAAAGCCTAAATCAGACAATCACAGTTTAAAAAGTTGAAATTGTGACTAGGGGCGACGCAGTGGTGCAGTAAGTAGTGCTGTTGCCTCATAGCAAGAAGGTCGCTGGTTCAAGCCTCGGCTGGGTCAGTTGCCATTTCTGTGTGGAGCTTGCATGTTCTCCCTGCGTTTTTGTGGGTTTCCTCCAGGTGCTCCGGTTTCCCCACAGACATGCACTATAGGTGAATTGGGTAGGCTAAATTGTCCGTATTGTGTGTGAAAAAGTGTGTATGTGTTTCCCAGTGATGGGTTGCAGCTGGAAGGGCATCCGCTGCATTAAACAAATACCGGATAAGTTGGTGGTTCATTACGCTGTGGCAACCCCAGATTAATAAAGGGACTAAGCCGAAAAGAAAATAAATGAATGAAATTGTGACTTGCTGACTTGAAATTATGATTTACTGAGTCAAAATTATAACTTTACATATATAACAATGAGACAATGACAAATTATTAAAATACTAAATAGAAACTAAAAATTTGCTGGACTACACATGATGACAGCAAGTGGAACAGTTCAATTCAATTTAAATTTATGTTTATTTCTATAGCTCTTTTACAATGTAGATTGTGTCAAAGCAGCTTGACATAGAGGTTCCAGTAAATTGAAACTGTCAGTCCAATTACTGTAAGATATTTCAAAAAGGGAGATCTATATTGTTCTTTATTATGTTTGAATTTTAAAGATGTTACATTTCACTCAGACTACCTTTACATGACAATGATGCAGACAATTAAAAGATCCCTTGGATTTTTTTTTTACAAATTTCATGTATACATGTCAATAGCTATGTTTCCATCTAAAAATGCGAATGAACTTTATGCGCAAAACTGGATTATCACATAAAAGACATGCGAATAAAGCAGCATTTACATCCAACGAGTCAAAGCTAACAAAATCAGCACTTCCTGATTAACTGGTGCCAAATATCAACAGTAAAAGCTGAATTTGCTGCAGTAGAAGAAGCTGCGTCAATCTTTTCTTCATCTACTAAATGATTTGCCCCTCAGAAGGCAATGCTGACACGCAGTGAACGTGCGGTGGCGTTTGAAGACGTGAGACGCAGAGCACAGACGCTCTTGATTCTGGAGGTCATTAATAATATAATAACACTAATACGGGAACTGTAAGGCATTTTAGAATGACCAGCATTTAGAATGCTGGTTTGTCCATTCACACACATTTTCGTCATCACATGATCTCTTATGACAAAATCACATGATCCTTTTTAATGTGCATACTGTAATTTGTGCGGTAAAAGTGTTTCCATCGTAGTTTATGCGCATCTTTTCTTATCGGATAAAAAGTTTATCCTACTCAGTCATGCGCATAAGTTTATATGTGCATTTTTTTACATTTATGCGCATCATGGCGTTTCCTTCAACCAGTTTATAGGTGGACGGAAACATAGCTAATGTTTTCAAAACGATTTCTTCCAAAGTGCTGTATCATGCATCTCTGACCATTAGTTTCCACTGACCATGTTTACATAGACATCAGTAATCAAATTAATTGACTTTATCTAAATAAGACAATAATATAATTAAGGTGTTGCTTTTTAAATGTTCCTTTCATGATCACGTTTTACTGTTATAGCACATAATTCCATTGACGTCATTGCGTCACCACGCTATCCACATTTCCTCCAGAGTTTCATGTAATTTCGAGGGCTTCATTTTTAATTTGTCGACTTTAACTGCAGTTTGGTACTTTCACTTTCATTCAGCAACATTTCATGCATGCCCCCGTGACAAATGAGATATTGCATGAGAGTATGAACTGCTGGAAGAGTGTTGTTTTAATGTATTTGATACCGCATGCCGTATGGGAAAAACAACCAAGCATTTCACAATGTAGGTGTCTGTGGTCCTTCACTGACCTGGTTGGTGTAGAGAATAGTGTCAAACAGTCATGTCTATATAGACTATCCTTTCGCAAAATCCTACATGACAGTAATATTTTAATTAAGGCAAATTACATGTCTGTACTGCACTTCAATAATGCGACAATAATCAGCTACTCCACATGTCTTAATTTGATGTCTGTTGAGTTCAATTATGACCTTAATCGGATTAAATTAATCAAAAATTGCTGTTTAATCAGACTCTTAATCAGAGTATTGTCTCACTCATATTAAAATTTAATTATTGGTGTCCATGTAAACATACTCACTATTACCTTGTTAGTAGTAGTATAGTATCAGTAGGGAAGTAATATTGTAATCTCTGTAATATTGGTGAAGTAAATCCTGTGCTAAAGAAGCGTTGAGCAAATCCTTAGTACAGAGGAGCAACAACATTATCATGCACGCTGCCATTGTTGTGTATGTTTGTTCACACCTTTAAAATCAACACATAGTGTACTTCGCATGTCTACATACTGTGCCAAGCGCATACTACACATCCGCATGATGACCATTTTTAAAGATTATTGGACGTTTACACAGAAATGACGTGCTTTTTCCAGCATTTTTCATTGATAAAAAGAATTTCTGAATGGTAACTACCCCATAACCCGGCTACTAGTGTGTCAAAACCTGCCAAAGTTGTTTTGCACCCAAATCTGGCCAGTGTTAATTTCAAACCTTGCACGCATGAAAAATATGCTTTTAATTTTTCGTTTTGGAGCAATTCACTAAGCGAATTCCCACCAGACAGCTAAAAAGTTTACGTCAAAAGAAGAAAGATGAAAAAAAAAAGTCTGCCTCACTAAACAGATGATTTTTCACCTAAAATGAAAAGCGTTTGGTGGGATTTTTCTCTCGCACCATCTCAATTTTCTACTCTCCTGGAATCATTAGTCTCGTACTGGGGGACACAGAGGGGGATTATGAAAAAAAAAAATCATATTCTTTTTGCCTGGAGCACAGGGTGTGTGAGAGCTGCTATGTGTTTTCTCACCCGGCATTTACACATTGAAAACAGCTGAAGGCGCAGTCAGGGGACGTGGAGCAAAGCCACCTGCAGCTGGAGGCGCTGGGTAGGCATAGCTGATTTACAACCAGCTTTTTTCATTTGAAAGCGATTGTGTAACTGTCTGGACTCAATGCACCAATAAGAGTGAGTCAGCCCTATCCTTGAAAAGAGAAAAGAGGATGCTTCAAACACAACTTTGTTTCATCTTGGTCTAATTTGATCAGTGAATGGCTTATTGAAGTTATTCAAAGGAACAGGCTGAAAACAACACGCCAAAGCAATTATATGCAGTGGCCAATTTCTTCTGTGATATCTGTTTCATAAGCTCAGGCCACAATGAATTTTTAAAGGGTGTATTGAACGGTGATGAGATGAACAATTGATCGAGAACAGTAGACGGGAGACATGCCTCTCATTTTCTTTTTCTTTCTGGACGATGGCATCTTATGGTGTTTTTCGTGAGCCATTTTTGCCCTATCGGCCTTTGATGAAAAGAGAATGAAGGAGCAGACGGGGTGTGTGCAGTTGAAGTGACAGACATTTAAGACTCTCATTAAAAGTAAAGTGAAGAGTGTGTGTATGTGTGTATTGTCTTTGGTTATTATCAACAATAAAGGCTAAAAGTCACAAACTGGACAAAGCTATATGTTACTCATCACAGAATGCCCAGATATAAAGCTTGAAATGTTAAATTAGCCTGCAAACGCACAATCTGAAATATAAATGATGCAGTAATCAATTTGTGATAATAATAATAATAAAAATAATAATAATAATAATAATAATAATAATAATAATAATAATAAGTCAAGTTTCACAAACTAACTTCGAGAGGAGCATGCGATATGATTGATCACAGCTGCAATCCTTAATAGACCAATTGAAATATTCCAAATTCACCATGAATATCTCGTCTTGCCTTAAGCCTGGTTTATACTTTTGCGTCAAGAGATCGTCGTAACCCACAGCGCATGCCTTGCACGTATACTTCTGGGCACTTTTTCTGTTGCTCTGCAATAACACTTCCACATCGCTAGTTGGCAGTGAGGTTTTCATGTTCCTCTGTGTCAGGTTTCTTCGCTTGTGTTTTGTTTTTTCTGAAAGCTACCTTAATGTACAAGTGGCTCAAACTCGCTCATTCGGAGGCGGGAACTGGCGGATGTGCAACAACTTTAATCATAAGGTAAACACAAAACAACAGTCTCCATCTGGAGCTCCTTCACAGGACTCCACACTTGTAAACACTCACTGTATTGGGCTTGTGCGGCTCCCGGTCCCGCCCACATTCGTCAATGCTACCAAGTGGACCAATCACAGAGCTTGCGCTATGCATCATTGCGACGTGTAGTTAAATTTTTTTGAAAGGTGCGCATCGGCGATGGCGAGAGCTATGCGTCCACGTGCAGGCTATGCCGAAGCATACGCATGCGCTTGATGCAGAAGTATAAATCAGCCTTTACTCTTTTATCTTTGAAGAATCCCCCCATCCACCCCATCTCCCCCTTTTTCTCCTGTGCCAGGGGAGCGCTCGAGAACTACCTGATCTCGTACCTCCTTAGGGGCCGATCACAGTCAACACGCTTTGTGCACTGAGAGACGCCTTATTTTTAAATGATTTACTAACGCATTTTGTGCACTGCTTATGCACCCTGCGTGCCTCACGTTTTAGGGGCCGATCACACAGTACGCACTGCTTATGTGCTCTGTGCACCTCGTGTTCTAAACGCCTGCTGCACTTTGCATTTTGCCACTGTGCGCTGTGAGCGGTAAAAGTGTGTTACGTCAGTCGCGTCTTTTTCATTGTCCAATCAAATGAAAGCAGAGGCAGGGTTGAGGTGCCTACAGTGTTTGTGTTGTCAAGACAACAACGTAGACTTTTGAAGATGGAGGAGGGACTCGTGGTTGTTGTGTTTGTTGTTTTGAGTGAGTCACAAATCTTGAATATCACAATATTGTTAAATTATAAAATTATATTAATATCAACAGCAACACTCGTGCACAATACACAGTTGATCCAGTCGTTACCTAGCGACATAATAAATGTTGTAATATTTAATCAATTCCATGTGTGTTCAATCAAAAATGTCAGGAGAGAGTTTTCTTTAATGTCAAAAACATTAGTAACTGATTGGATACAAATGAATAATTTGATTCACAGAATTCTGGTATCTCCAATGCAATACAAGAATTACATTCAGGAGGTGCGCAACAATTTTCATTTCCTGACTTCAGCTTTTAAACACAGCTGATAACAGTCAATCATTCTCCAGTCCTCCTTTGGCCGCACCCATACATACATCCTCTTTGTCTACGAGTTCTCTGCACAACATTAAAAGCATAAGACTTCTCAACTGCAAATTTTCTGTGATCTGTTTCAACCCATCTCTGCTAACAAGAAGCTACAGCTCTTTAGCTGCAGAGCTCAAGTTAATTTTAGACAATAAAGCCTTTCGTATTTCTATCAGCTTCATCTACATCTGCAAAAATGCTTTATTAGTATACAAGGCAAATCATACACAAAAGAAATTTGGTTAATATCACTTTAAGCAATAAAAAAACAATTGTTTAATGAAAAGAAAAAGACAAAAATAATAAATACCAATATCAACAGCAACACTCATGATCAATACCAAGCTGATTCAGTCATTGCCTAGCGACATTAAAAGCATACCGCACTTCTTTTTTTCTTGTCAACAAAAAGGCAGTGTGGTGCGTCTTGCGTTTTTGGAACAGTAAAGAGCATTCGGTGTCATCGGCCCTGGTTCAATTATCTCCGAGCTCAGGGTTCTCTCCTGTGACAGCATGCCAATCCTGCTATTAATATCAAGCAATATCTAAGTGTGAAGTCTTGAAATATATATATTTTTTTAATTATCATTATTATTATTAATATTATTATTTTCAAACTGCAAATATGACAAATACATGTTTTATTTAATTTTATATTTAAAAAACTAGCCCTTCACCTGAATTCCAAGCTAATAATATAATAATAATAATAATAATAATAATAATAATAATAATAATAATACATTCATTTATTAATTTTCTTTTTCGGCTTAGTCCCTTTGGGGTCTGGGGTCACCACAGCGAAATGAACTGCCAACTTATCCAGCATATGTTTCATGCATGCCCATCTAGCTGCAACCCATCACTGGGAAACATCCATACACACTCATTCACACACATACACTACATCCAATTTTAGCTTACCCAATTCACCTGTACCGCATGTCTTTGGACACGGCGCCACCACGTCGCCCAATAATAATAATAATAAAAATTTATAATAACAATTATAATAATAATAATAATAATATTTTGTTAATATTAAATAATACATTAGCTGATGACAATGTATAATATATTATAATGGGTTTAATAAATAGTTTGTAAAAAGTTTATTTCTAATTAAGTCAATATAAACATGCAAATTCTAATTTAAATTTTAGAGTTGGCAGTAGTTACACGGACTACCAGCAGGGGCTAACTATACCATAAACAACCCAACCCTGACGTCTACAACATCAAGTGCAAAAACTCATTTTCATTTCTTCTTCGTAAGCACTATATTTTTGCAGCGAGAAAATAGAAGCTGTCTGGATATCCAGAAGACTGTTGTATCGTTTCAAATATGATCAGAAATTGAAGTTGGAAAAAAAGCTGAGCGTTGCACTGTGGTGCTTGTAAAAGTGAATAAGCTCATTGTTAGGAAACACCGAAATACTGAGCAATATGAGGATCCAATGGAGCAAAAAGAAAAATCTCTCCTTGATACATGTACAGTCATGTCTTTCCCCTTCAAAACATCAGACCATGGAGCGAGGGTTTGTTATATGGAAGCGCGACAGGCAAATGCATTCAGTTATTTCAAATGTTGGTGCAAAAAATCCTTTATCTTTTCCCCCAGACCCCAGGTCTTCTCCGAAGTCACTCCTGGTGGGAGATTTGCTCTCTCTCAGCTCTTCTGCTTTAATTTCCCTGTCTTCCTCTTCACTCTTTTGCTCCCATGAGTGTTTCCTTTGCCACTTCTCTCGCTCCCCATCTTTTTCCCCCCACTTCATGCATCTGCTGACGGACCACGTCTGAGACAGCTGAGCCCACAGTTGTCACCAGTGCCACTCAAAGTCCCTTCACAGAGCATGATGTGGAGCTGCCTGCAGTGTTTCATTAAGGCCTTACACACACAGTCCCGGAGGCGAAAGGCCTAAACCAATCATTTCCCCTCCACAACCTTTCCTAAAATGGAAGCCCAGCCGAGTGGCCAATAGAGGCAGAGTTAGTGGAACAAGGCAGGAATATGTGTTGATAATAACCCCAATGGGGAGATTCAGAGGGCAAAAGTAATTTTACAGAGCTAAACCAGGCTGTTGCAATAAAAAGCCCAGACTAGCACAGGAAATCTACTCTCTCCACATCTTTTCTTTTTTATACATACAGTAGAAGTCAATATTGTTAGCCCTCCTGTGAAATTGTAATTCCTTTAAAAATATTTCCCAAGTGTTGTTTAACAGAGAGACTTTTTCAACCCATTTTATAACCTATTAGTTTTAATAAGTCATTTGGCAACAGCCAAAGCACCCTGCAACCCAAGCCTGGTTACTCACTGAAGTTAAGCAGGGCTGAGCCTGGTCAGTACCTGGATGGGAGATCACATGGGAAAACTAGATTGCAAGTGGAAGTGGTGTAAGTGAGACCAGCAGGGGGGCGCAGCCTGCGATATTTGTGAGTCCTAATGCCCCAACATAGCGAAAGGGGCACTATACTGTCAGTAAGTGCCATCTTTCGGGTGAGACGTTAAACCGAGATCCTGACTCTCTGTGGTCATTAAAAATCCCATGGCACCCTAATGTAAACCCGATGTCCTTGCCACATTCCCTCCATTGGTCCTTACCCATCATGGCCTCCTAATCACCCCTATCCCCAGAATTGGCTCTATCACTGTCTCTCCACTCCCGCAATAGCTGGTGTGTGGTGAGCGCACTGGCGCCATTGTCCTGTGGTTGCTGTAATACTGTAAAATTACCAGAAATACCGTAAAAACAGTCTGTTAAACAACACTTTGACAGGAAGTCTAATAAATTTGCCTTTAACTGTATATTCATATTTCATACTAAAATGTGCTGCTTTACACTCACAGACTATCTTCAAGGATAAGGAATTGTTACGGAAACATGCTATAAAATGGAAAAAATGAGTTTTCCCCTCACTACAACAGATGGTTTTCAGATGGTTAATTTTGTTGACATTCAGGTACCTTGTTGTTTGGCTCTGAAAGGACGGCAGATGCAGCCTGGGAGTGATGTGAAGCAGCACATCTCACTCCCTCTTCTGTCAAAGCATATGATGAACAGCCGGCTCAAATGAGACATAATGGCTCAGTTAAGAGTTTACTAGGAGGAGGAGCATTCTCGCTGATGTGTACAGTCATTTGTGTTTTAGTGCTGGAAATCAAGAGGATTAAGAACTGGTTAGTCTACACATTCTTACTCCTAAGGCATCCCAAAGAGCTCTTGGTGTTATCTGTTACCACTTGTTGGGTATCGGTTGCTTTCAAATGTCAATATGCAGATTAAATGAGCCCTGATTTTGAAATGTATTGGCTTTTGTGTTTCTCATTACCAGTTGTTATTGCAGTTCAGTTTTTATTATTATTATTATTATTATTATTATTACTATTATTATTATTATTAGCTAAATAATTGAACTTCTGATGCAGCAAGTAATAAGTTTCAGTTCTTCAAATTGTTCCAGAATATTTGGAATGCAGTCCTTTGTAAAACGTTCATGCTGTAGTTTGGTTATATTTTGCAATAAATACCCATCCTTGATGTTAGGTTATTTATATAAGGTTTAGGTTTGGGCTGGAGGTAGGCCTATGCAATAATCAAAATTTAATTTCAGAATAGATTTTTGAAAAAACGTTACTCAAGATAAAACAATTATTGTGCCACTTTCCAGTATTTGTTCCTCCGCAAAGTTCAGTTTCACATGGAAATCAGCATGGGATGTGCATGATTTATTGAAGAGTATTCAATTCTTTCATGTTTTTAAAAGCTTGAAAGAGAAATTGTGTGTTCTTCATATGCAGAACAGAATTCAGACATGTAAAAGTAATTTTTTAGTTTAAATTGCATGTCTTAGCGGTAAATACAAGCAAAAATGTGTCAAGATATGGTGCTTGGTGATTATTCACATAAACCCTCATTTGTTATGGATCATGATTATGGATTTGGGCATCACGGTGGCAGAGTAGGCAGAACGATCGCCTCACAGCAAGAAGGTCGCTGGTTTGAGCCTCGGCTGGGTCAGTTGCCATTTCTGTGTGGAGTTTGCATGTTCTCCCTATGTTTGGGTGGGTATCCTCTGGGTGCTTCAGTTTCCCCTACAAGTCCAAAGACATGTGGTATAAGGTGAATTGGATAAGCTAAATTGTCTATAGTGTATGTGTGTGAATGAGTGTGTATAGATGTTTCCCAGTGATGGGTTGCAGCTGGAAGGGCATCCGCTGCATATAACATATGCTGGATAAGTTGGCGGTTCATTTCGCTGTGGCGACCCCAGATTAATAAAGGGACTAGGCCGAAAAGAAAATAAATGAATGAATGATTATGGATTTGACCAAAATAATCATGATTTAGATTTTTTTCCATAATCGAGCAGCCAGATAGAGGTGGGCTTAGGTGCTTCAAAATATCAGTGAATGAATTAATTGATATGATACTGTATAACTTCATCATAATGAAATAAATCCCATTCAAATAGCATCTGCTCACTGAAGGCAAACGTTTTTTATTAAAACCAACATTAAAACAAGCAATATAAGTTTGAAGTGAGATATTGTTTAAATGGTATAGCAGTTAATTATTGTTGCTTCCAAATATCAGTTGCTTAAAATTAAAAAAAATTAAGCTAGAGCTACAGTACAACTTCAACAGACATGCTAACTATCCTGAAAGCTACCCTTCATAAAAGTAGCTCATTTATGGAGACACACACATGATGAAAAAAAAAAGGATATAATGGACACAAATTAAGAATTCATTCCCATAACTTATGAATTAGTTTCCATATTTTAATTACATCATGTAGTAATTCATAATCACAGTCATGGTTTAACTAAACCAAGAAAGATAATTGCAACAACGAGGCCATGACTTAACTAATTAATTAATTGAATAAGTTGGAGGAATAAATTCTTAATTCATGCTACCACACATCACACACATGGCTCCAAAAATAACCCAAGCTAAAGCTACCCTATTGTTTGTCATCTGTAATATTTGAAAGCTGTAATATGTTCAAAAGCCTGTCCATAAACAGTCAAATATACACAAAAAAGTAATATGTTTCAATATTCGTTCATTGCTCTTCAAGTCACTTGAGTTTAAACTCCATTTTATATAGTTTTACGCTTGAATAACTAAATTAATAGGCCCAGTCATGGTGGCCCAGTGGTTAGCACCGTCACCTCACAGCAAGAAGGTTGCTGGTTCGAGTCCTGGCTGGGCCAGTTTGCATTTCTGTATGGAGTTTGCATCTTCTCCCCGTGTTGGCGTGGGTTTTCTCCGGGTGCTCCGGTTTCCACACAGTCCAAAGACAACTGGTGAATTGAAGAAACTAAGTTGGCCGTTGTGTACTGTATGTGTGTGAATGAGTGTGTATGGATGTTTCCCAGTACTAGGTTGCAGCTGGAAGGGCATCCGCTGTGATAAGACCTCTGATGAAAGGGAAACGAATGAATGAATGTTCATTGATATTTAACTAACTATATTTTAATCAAATTACATTATCGTAAACACTTTACAATAACAGTACATGAATAATGATGTATTAACATGTAAACTAAGCATTACTCTATTATGGACTAATGATGAGTTAATGTATGCGCTAATCATGAACTAACTTTAACTACAACATGAGTCACAAGAGTTCATGTGTGAATAACAGCTACTTTAATTACTTGTTAGTACATGCTTATTTGTTAATTATTGTACTAATTAACACATTAAGCTAATGCTTAATTTACCATCGTGAACTCCTGATATGTTATTGTATAAATATGTCATGACTTTACTTGGAGGGGCACATCATCAATAAATCATTCTTAACTACTCATGAACTCCTTATGCACACCTATCAAGTGTGTTTAGACTGAATAACAATAAAAAAGTGTTCTGTCAACATCAATAGCCTAATGGCAGGAGTTCATGAGTAGTTATGGATGAGTTCATGGTGATGTGCCCCTCCAAGTAAAGTCATGACAATTACAGAGATGGAGAGTAATGAAGTACAAATACTTTGTTACTGTACTTAAGTAGATTTTTCTTTTATTAGTACTTTACTCCACTACATATTTTTCTGACAACTTTTCACTTTTATTCCTTACATTTTTACGCAAATATCTGTACTTTTTACTCCTCACCTTTTTAAATCGGACTTGTTACTTTCGCTTTAATGTGTTTTGTGGCACGATCTATATTATTTCTTTTCACTGCACTATTTAAATGCCTTATTGATTGAGTCAATCTATTTTTTGTCATTGCACAGCTTTATCAACCTCTGACCGTACACTGCAAGTAGATTTGTTTAATAAGCTTACCATGGGAATGGTGGATGAGACAGTGGGAGTATGCGATTATTGTCATGTTTATACCGAGTAACAAGATGCGTTTCGGTCGATCGGATCACAGGTAAAACAAGAGATACATTTCTGTTCAAATCTGGCATTTAAATTGAGTTTAAGTCTTTTGTCCACTTCTGACCATGTTGTACTGTACTTGTCTGATCTCTCAACCTACTACCGCGGGGGGAAAAAACATCAGTCTTGTGCTTTTTTGTCAGCATTTGTACAGTTAGTACTAAAGCAATTCAATACCTACAGTATAAATACATTATGCAATGAGGTTTATTTCATTTGTTTCCAACAAGTTCATATTTCCTAGTACAGAATTTCTACTGTTATATAGTTTTAACATTCTATACACTGTAGTCTTCATTTAAATTTGTTAGATAGATTGTTGTTAGATAAATATTTTAGAACATCAAAACTATTTATACTGGGTCATTTATGAATACAAATATAATGCAAAGGATCAGGAATTTATCATGTGAAAAAAAGAAAAAAAGATGATGCAGAAATGTATTAACAGTTTTAATAACTTTATCTGTTTAATAAAATATACACAATACTCTGAAAACAAACAAATCCTATGAGCTGCGCGAGTGTTGCTGTTTGAAGAAAATGAAGCAGCTTTAGCTTAATGCAAAAAATGATTTGTAGTCAAAAACACTGAGCTTTTGAAGTGTTAAATTTAAGACATGTATTTGTAATTACAGTATATAAGCATAAGAATTATGTTTTAGAATATACGAATGAGAATGGCAGCTGTTGTTCTTAACAGCCATAAAGTTAAGTTTGTGTCCAAATTGGCAAAAAAAATTGTACAAAAAAATATGAAATGTAAGACAGTTTGTATAGATGTATACATGATGTGCGGTGTAGTTTCCATGAAACTAAAACAGTTATAGTAATGGATACTTTTTATTTAAGTACTTATTTCAGGCCGTACTTCTTTACTTTTACTTGAGTACAAAAGTGTAGTCAGTACTTTTACCGGAGTCGTTTTAAACGTGAGTAGTCACATTACAGTAATCTTTCACCAGAACTTAACTGGTGGCTGTAAACCACTTGCCATGCATATAACCCATATACTTTTAGGTCATGATGGTCACATTTAAGTAAAATTTAATAGATTAATAAAAGATGTATAGAAAATTATGCTCACAGATTATATTCTTTTCCTACAGTAAAGTGCACAAATACTATACTGCAGGTCTCCAAGGCATCTGTTAAAGAGCACTTTATCTGGAAACCATCTAATAAACATCTAATACATCTTATAAATAGCTTTTTAAAAAGTTTTATATTCTAAATCATAAACATCTTATTGACTTTTTGAACGTCCTGTCAGGAATCACCATGAGCTGGAGCTCATAAAAAAATCTTCAATATACATCAAATAGATTTCTGCATGATGTACTTGTGCTTATAAAACAACAGGATGGCGGTAATGTTGCTCATGTTATCGGTGGCGTTCACAAGAGCAACCCACAATGTTCTTTCATAATCCATAGAAGCCTTTTCATGGACAAAAAAAGTTAGTTCTAAGTTTAAGTATTTAAGTGAATTAGCATGATGGAGGACCTTTTTTGAAGCCTGATGAATAAACTTTGAAGTCGCTGTTGAGCGTGATGTGGCTTCCGTATGACTCAGTGCATCCCGTAAGCTGCTGTACTATCTCTAACGTCCAGATTGGCTTTTCCGTAATCAGGACCGTACTGACTGTGTTTTTATCCAGCTGAGGCGCCCGTGTCACTTCTTGTGCTGAAACAACCAAACAAAAAAAAAAAAAAACAGAGCGGGAAGAGTAAACAACCCTGGGATAGTGACACTGGCCGAGTGGGAGGAATACAGTAGATAGGACCACAGGAAAGAGTGAGAGCGAGATGGACAGAACAAGTGGGCGTTGATTTATTTCGCTGTAAGGAAGAGGAGGAGCAAGCGTGTTTTGTTTAATATTGTATGAATACTTGATGACTCAAGACATGCAGCAAATGAGAGACAGAATATGCTGCCGTACACAATACGTTTTAGAGCTAGAGGTAAACGGGGGTGATTCGGGCTAGTAGGCAGAACTATTGTTCAAGTGAATATTCGTCAAATTCTAAATGTGAATGTAGGCTTCTGCATAAAATGTTGATGGTGCTTTAAATTGTTAAAGCTTTTATCAGGGAAGGTATTCGGTTTTGTTTTGATTTTGACCGAAAGCTGCAAAAAAATTCACATTAAGAGGTAAAACAAAAATGCATGTGCATTGCTTTATTGTATATACCAGAGTTGCCAAACTAGGGCCTGTGGGTCAAAGTTGGCCCATGGTAAACTTTGATTTGGGCCACCATCCCATCTGAGAATGGTTTAAAGATTGTAATTTCAAATTTAATGTGCCCTTTTATTTGTTTATTTTATTATTAAGCTGCAAAAAGCCATCTAAAATTAAATATTTTCATTTAAACGGTGTAAATTAATCAGATTTTGTATAAAATGTACATACGACAGATAGAGGATAATGCAGGGATTTTGGTGGGTGAATCAAGGCAAAGGCAGATTCTGCTTGACTAGCGTATTCAGCATTGAACTCCACTGTGTTATAAATGTGATTATGTTTTGTAGTTTAGTTTGGTATGTGTATCTTTGGCCCATGGCTCTCAATGATATTTGGTTTTTGGCCCTTCATACAAAATAGTTTGGGCACCGCTGAACCAATGTTCAGTTGCAAAAGTATTATAAAGTCTCAGTCTCATCAGTAAACAATTTAAAAGCACTATGTTGATATTAGTTACACAAGATACAACTAAATCAGTTGATCAGTTATTAACTCCATTTCATAGAATGATTACGATTGACTTATGGCTATAACATAATATTAGGCATTAACTAAGAAATAAACACCAGCTGATTATAAGAGAGTTCACATTAAGAGTTGTAACAAAAATACTGTGTATTGCTTCATTGTATGTATGGAACATGTTCATGGTAAACCCATTTTTCAACCAAATTTATTTGCAAAAAGTATTATAAACTGCAAAAAACAAGTAACACTTTTTTTTAATAAAGTCTCAATGGTAAATGGATTAAAATCAACAGAGAGAAAAATCTAGATTACAGCTACTATGTTAATATTATTTACAAAAAAATTACTGAATTTTAGCAGTTATTAACTCCATTTCATAGAGTGATTATGATTTGTAATCAGATTACGACTATGACTTTAATGTACAGTATTAACAGGCATTAACTAAGAAATGAACATCAGCTAAGATTAATAAAAGCTTTGTAGTTTTCAATGGGACTATAAGTAAATTAACTAATGCTAACTATTGGAGCCCTCTTGTAAAGTGTTACCGTTCAATAGCTTTATAAATAGTTTTAGCATAGTCCTGTAGGTCAGATTAACATGTGGAACGTTCATATTTGGACTATTAACGAATTAAGTCTCCAAGCATTTGTCACTGTCATGAAACCTACTGCAAATACAATGTGAATATTCTCTAAAACACTCCAAAAGTTTAAATGATAAATTATTATTTTTAAGTGAATACAATATCAATAAAGTGGATTCTCACTATCCTGATATATTCAATTATTAAATATTGGCATATTTCTTTGTGAATGTCTTGAATATAAAGACACCAACTAAACATTTCCACAATGTTGTTAATGCTATAAAATTAAATAAAATAAAATAAAATAAAATAAAATAAAATAAAATAAAATAAAATAAAATAAAATAAAATAAAATAAAATAAAATAAAATAAAATAAAATAAAATAAAATAAAATAAAATAAAATAAAATAAAATACTGAACCATTGGCCATCAGTGGTACATGTTTTTACATTAAAAGTGTAGGTTGTCAGAACAGAACTTTATATGAGAATCGTTTTATGGGAGACTTTAATTTATAAGCAAAAATAATTAAAAACACTGCAAAAATACACCAATAAATAGATTTGGCCAACATACATGTCTGTTTTTGCAATAAGTCATTAAAGCTCGATTTATTTGATTAAAAAAAAGTAGTTCGTGTAATATTGTGAAATTTTAAAATGTAATTTATTGTAGTGGAAACGGCAATACTTCTTTCAAGATTCTTCGATGAAAAGAACGGTATTTTTGTTAACAATTCATTAATGTTAACAGTCATTATTTAATGCATCCTAGAAAACTTTGGAATTGTAGTACTAAACAAATAAATGTAAAAAAAAAACATAAAACATAACTCTGACTGAACACTAAAAATTGTGTTGTTACACTTTTTAAAACACAAAACACGGTCTAATTATTTGCAAATTACTGTTGTATTGCTGTATATATTGTTCCTTTATTACTTTAAAAAACTACTAATCGTCGCTTTGTAAAAGTCCCTTTGGATAAAACCATTGAAAGTCAATGTAAATAAATATATATAGCCAATGTTTTTCCACTATATTTAAAGACAAGAAAAGGGAAAGGGAGAAAAATGGAGGGAGAGAGATAGAATCAGGACAGCAGTGAGGTGGTAAAGGTACATGAGAAGACAACAATGACTATTCTTCTCTCCTGGCATCAGTGATGTTAGATAGGATTCAGCTAGAATGATGATACACACAGAAGGCAGAAGAGCAGAAAGACATAGATAGAAAAAAATGACACACCACCACAACAAATGGAGTGCATAACTTCGAGTGTGGAACGGATGAGAATTTCTTTCTTCTTTCGCCTCTTTGGTATTTATTCAGCATTTATGTGATCTGTAATATCCTCAGTTATACAATAGATGTGACATAACACTGATTAACTACCATAGAGGAGCCATAGCATTGGGGAAACCATTAACATGTTTGGACTTTGTCACTATTTAGCAACATGGAAGTGTGGTCCTTTATTTTTTTTAATCTCTTTTATAATTTGAAGTGGCGGCATGGTGACGCAGTGGGTAGCGATGTTGCCTCACAGCAAGAAGGTTGCTGGTTCAAGCCTCAGCTGAGTCAGTTGCCATTTTTGTGGAGTTTGCATGTTCTCCTCGTGTTCGTGTGGGTTTCCTCTAGGTGCTCTGGTTTCCCCCACAAGTGAAAAGACATGCGCTATAGGTGAATTGAATAAACTAAATTGGACGTAGTGTATGAATGTGTTTGAATAAGCGTGTATGGGCGTTTCCCAGTACTTGGTTGCAGCTGGAAGGGTATGCGCTGTGTAAAACATATGTTCGATAAGTTGGCAGTTCATTACTGTGGCAACCCCTGATTAATAAAGGGACTAATTCGAAAAGAAAATGAATGAATGAATGAATAATTTGAAGCAAGAGTTTTGTGTGAACAAACTATTAATGGAGGAATAGACATGTCTTAGACGTGGTTCAAAATATCCTTAATTGTTCCGAAGATGAACAAATTTTTTTTTAAGTTGCTAGGAAAATAAATTAAACTCATGTGCAATAGCAAGAAGAAACCTTCATTTCTGAACTCAAGTACATAATGCTTTATGAAAAGTTCAGGTGCACAAACATCTAAGTCCATCTGACATATTTGTTTTTCTTTTGTCAAGCATTTTCATCAGGGTTCAATGTTAGGTTCAGCAATTTCACTTGAATGAGAATGAAAAGGTTATTAGTTTATGAAAAAACTTATTATAATGCCATTAAAGTGAAATTATTGAACTTAAACATTGGATTCTGATAAAAACACTTACTTAAAAAGAAATGCTAGAAAGACAGTTTTACACCTGAACACTATGTATGTAACCTTACACAAATTCATTTGTTTCCACAAATAAAACCAAACTATAAATAATTGGTCACCTGACTAAACACAACACAGTGTTTTGATGTAGAAACAGATATTAGTCTCACTCTCTGAAATGTAACTAATACATTAGTACAAAAATGTGTTCTGTCCTAATAGGGTTTGATCCAGTATCAACTTTGTTGGTATTCGCAACTTGCATAACAGTGCTTTAGGGAAGCACACCTCAGATTGAATGTGGGCATTTGAATGGTGCAAAATTTTGTGAAATGACTTCAGACTTTAATTGAATGAGAACAAGAAGACCAGGACTAAAAGAACCAGCATGATTTTATAACTAGAGGATGCTCATTAAACTAATAGGTACATTTCTACAAACATTTTGCACTTCTGACTAGACTTTCTTGCAAGACTTAAATCAATACAAAAATATGCATACATTTATATGAAACAAGTTAGATTCGCATATGTATATGTACAGTATATATATGTATATATATATATATATATATATATATATGTATATATATATATATATATATGTATATATATATATATATATATATATATATATGTATATATATATATATATATATATATATATATATATATATATATATATATATATATATATATATATATGTATATATATATATATATGTATATATATATATATATATATATATATATATATATATGTATATGTATATATATATATATATATATATATATATATATATATATATATATATATATATATATATATATATATATATATATATATATATATATATATATATATATATATATATATATATATATATATATATATATATATATATAGATAGTATGCAGCCCTCTGTGACCTCAACAGTTACAATAGCAAAAGAGTGCAGATGAGCCTGAAGAGAATATTAAGGTTCATCATCTATTAAGCTCCATCAGGGACATATGACAAAGTCATGATGATCAAGGACACACACACACAGCTTCAAAAGCATAGCTGTGGTCACTTTGGCATTCATGCCTACAGACTGTATTAAGAAAAGCAGGTGTCATAAGTGCAATAGTCTATAAAAAATTTAAGGACGACACTAAGGGTGGGCTCATGCAGATTTAACAAGTTTAAAAGTAGTACTATTAAAATACCCAAAATGAGTCTTTTGGGAGTTAAAGGAGTCTTTGGGAGACCCAATAGTCTGTTGGAGGTTTTAGGATACTTTTTGGGAGTCTTAATAGTCTTTCGGGAGTTTTAGGAGTATTTGGGAAGTCTTCAGTCTTTTGGAAGTTTTAGGTGTCTTAATAATCTTTGGCTTTTAGGAGCCTTTGGGGGTCTTGATAGTCTTTCTGGAGTTTTAGGAGTCTTTTTGGGAGTTTGTTACTAAAGATACATTGCTGCATTTTAAACAGATGTAATTTTTTTTTTAAAAAGCTATCGCTCGCCTAAATAAATGTTGATGAAAAAAAAAAAACAGTTTGAGCAATGTTTTTTGGAAACTGTAATATAACTAGATGGAAACTATGGTGATGGGCTTTTTGCATGCAAATAAAAAACTACATAAAAACGTACTGGAATACAGTGAGCTTGGTGTGTTTCCGTAAAGGATTCTTAAGTCTGTGAGGTTGTAAACATTTGTTTCTTAAATTCAACTCTCATAAGCTCTAAATGAAAAAGAAAACTCAAAAGTGAAGGTACTGTATGTAGTAAATAAGACTTTATTTAAATCTAATCAAAATAATCAAACTGATAACAAAATAATCAATGGTAGGCTGAGTGGTGAGTGGCAGCTGGCACTGCTATAGAAAATTGTTGTAATACTAGTATTACTGAATTCTGAATGTGTATTGTACAGGCTGTCATATGAAGTAATAATAAATAAATGACCCCGCTCCTGCACCAATCCACCCCCAGTTATTCCATCCAGGCACTAGGACAGTTAATGGCACAGTCAGCAGGGAGGTCAGAGCAGCAGGTTTTGGGTCTCCTTGATGTACACCGGCTGTCAGGCCTAATCTGCTGCGTTCCTGCAGTGAGGGTCCCTCAAGCTGCTCTTACTGAATCTTTTTCACACTTGAGCTAATGAGCTGAGAGTGCATCATGTTTTTATTAGCAATTTGCTGCTTGATTTCTCTTAAAAGGAGTTCCTTAAAGCTTCTTTTGATGATGCTTCTTGGTTCAGGTGTGCTTAAAGGGTACAATCTAAAATATTTATATAACTATATTTTATTATTAACAATTATTCTAGTTCAATTCAATTCACCATTATTTGTATAGCGCTTTACAATGTAGATTGTGTCAAAGCAGCTTCACATAAAAGATCATAGTACATTGAAAGTGTAGTTCACTTTTCAAAGTTTAAGTTCAATTCACATTAGCTCAGGTCAGTGTGGTTTAATAATCCCTACTGAGGGTTCAAACACTGAAGAGCAAATCCATCGATGTGCAGCTCTACTGATCCCGAACCATGCAAGCTAGTGGCGACAGCATTGAGGAAAAAACTTCACCAATTGGCGAAGGTAAAGAAAAAAGAAAAAAAAAAACTCAAGGGAACTAGGCTCAGATGGGCACGACCATTTCTCCACTGGCCAAACACTAGTCTCCGGTGTCATGGTCTTTCCATGTTCTTTGCTTTGTTCACATATTAGTTTGTGATTATATAACATACAGGTTTGAATCAATATAAGGGTGGTTAACTTAGGTAAAGTAACTATTGCTGTATGGTATTACATATTAGAATGGCCTTTTTGGTAACACTTTATAATAACTACACACTATGTATCATTTATTAAGCATTAGCAAATAGTGAATTCATTATCTGTTAAGCATTAACTCTACATTAAAGAGCCCATATTATGGGTTTTTGAAAATGCCCTTCCATGTAGTGTGTAACACAGCTCTAAGTGAAGTGAAATATCCAGCTAAGGCTTAAATCTGTAAGTGTACAGTGTTTAAAACTATTGATTCATCTATAAAAGAGTCGACTCATAGTGCTTCAAACGAGTCGCCTTGATAACGAGTCATTAGGTGTTTCGCGATGACGCAGCCACGAAACACAAGCCTCGCCAGTAGTTACGCGCGCAAACCAGGGAGATTTGAAACCTGCGGCCCCGCCCACTAACACAGAAAAAACACTAGACACACACACACAGACGCCGCAGGTCGAATGAAGTCACGCTGTGCTCAGATGGATAATATTGACAGTCTCTACCCAAAGATGAGTTGTTAACCTGGTACAGTACACGCGGTTACTCTTTATATTCTCTTATCACATGTAAGCCACGTTAAAAACGCGACGCGTGCCGCTTTGTTTACGGATTTAACGTTAAAGGCTTTTGTGAGCTCGCATTCCACTGCCGTTTGTCGTTGCTATGGCGATCGATCGTAAGCTAGGAGACAGGAGACTTGTGTCACTTTCCCTAGTTCTTCTGAGGAGCGTTGTGTGTGTGTGTGTGTGTGTGTGTGTGTGTGTGTGTGTGTGTGTGTGTGTGTGAGAGAGAGAGAGAGAGAGACTCGCGTCGCTTTCCCTAGTTCTTCTGAGGAGCGTTGTGTGTGTGTGTGTGAGAGAGAGAGAGAGAGACTCGCGTCGCTTTCCCTAGTTTTTCTGAGGAGCGTTGTGTGTGTGTGTGTGTGTGTGTGTGTGTGTGTGTGAGAGAGAGAGAGAGAGAGAGAGAGAGAGAGAGAGAGAGAGAGACTCGCGTCGCTTTCCCTAGTTCTTCTGAGGAGCATTGTGTGTGTGTGTGAGAGAGAGAGAGAGGGAGAGGGAGAGGGAGAGAGAGAGAGAGAGAGAGAGAGAGAGAGAGAGAGACTCGCGTCGATCTCCCCAGTTCTTCTGAGGAGGGTTGTGTGTGTGTGTGAAAAAAGCCTTACACTATGAAGCGCGTGTACACTGTGACTACTTTTATATAGTTGATTAGCAGCTGGGCATTTCACTCTGTCTCGTGCTGAAGCCTGTCACTGTCAACCAATCGCAGCAGGCTGTCATCGGTCCAATCAGCGCAGATTAGCTTCGCGCTGAGGAGGGGGTTGGGAACAAATGAATCGCTGGACGATTCATATGGGAGTCGTTGGGATAATTAGGTAAAAATAAATGCAGGTTATAAGACCATCAAAGTGTTTTATGACCTTGCATGCATATTAGACTGTTGTTGGAGACCCTTACAACCTAAATATGACCCTATTTCATGTATAATATGGGCTCTTTAATAGACGTTAGTAAGCAGTTTATAAATACAGAAACAAATGATGTATTATGGACTTATAAGACCGTTTATAAAAGTGCTTAAGGATTGCATTTTCTTCTAAGTCAAGAATACAGCCTTTGTAGCTGCAGTTATAAACTGCTTACTAACGCTTATTAATGTAGAGATCATGCTTAGAAGATAATGAATTCACTATTTGCTAATGCTTATTAAATGATTAATAGTGTGTAGTTATTATTAAGTGTTACCGTTCACGGGTTGAAGCAGAGTAAAAACTATTAGTATATGCCTGAATAATAAGATATCTGAATGTTAATTTGAATAGTTTATTAATCATTTACAAACTCATTCTGAATGACCTTAAAATAGCACCAACTATTCTTAAATATCTGGTTTGTAAATAATGCAATAATTAACTAAGTAATAAAAAAAATTATCATTAAAGTATGAAAATACAATCATTAAGCACATTATAAATGTGCTTATAAGTCAAGAATACAGCCTTTGTAGCTGCAGTTATAAACTGCTTACTAACGCTTATTAATGTAGAGATCATGCTTAGCAGATAATGAATTCACTATTTGCTAATGCTTATTAAATGATTCATAGTGTGTAGTTATTATTAAGTGTTACCGTTCATGGTATGAAGCGGAGTTAAAACTATTAGTATATGCCTGAATAATAAGATATCTGAATGTAAATTTGAATAGTTTATTAATCATATACTAACTCATTCTGAATGACCTTAAAATAGCACCAACTATTCTTAAATATCTGGTTTGTAAATAATGCAATAATTAACTAAGTAATAAAAAAAAAATTATCATTAAAGTATGAAAATACAATCATTAGGCACATTATAAATGTGCTTATAAGTCAAAACTTGTTATAAACTGCTTACTAACATCTATTAATATAGAGTTAATACTTAACAAATAATGAATTCACTATTTGCTTATGCTTAATAAATTATTCATAGTGTGCAGTTATTAAAAAGGGTTCCTAAAAAGTATATATTTTAGGTAAAGTTTGAGGGAAATTTGTATAGCATGCACAGTTTATATAGTATACAAATAATCATGTCTTTGGAGACACAATCCAGACTTACAAGTGTGTTGTTGTGCTTGTGCCTTTTCTACTTTATTAGACACGAGTTGCCAAAAACTAAAGTAAAACCCACTGTTCCATAATTTATTTCCTTCAAATCTGGGCCATGCGAATAGTTAGCTTGCACGGCATGCAGCATGGACACACATGTGAAAGAGCGGCGCTTTCTTTGAAGGCAGTCTCAGAAATGTGTTGAAGGATGCCAATACTAAAACGAAGCGAGCTGGAAAATTGGCCCCTTCGGTTGCAGGAGGACTGCGGTGTGCTGGCCTGCCTTGAGCGAGGTGTGTTCAAGCTGTAAATCATTCATCACAAAACCTTTTACTGACACTTCATTCGGTAAGCACGATGTGTGTCTGCCGGCGCTCAACCAGTAAGAACAGAGCAGCGGAAATATGGCGCTCATGAGCAGGCCAATAACGGATGATTGTGTCTGACTGATCAATGGCCGACATCAAGCTTTACATTTAAATAAGACACGAGTGGAGTATTAGCTCTGTACATGTCCTTAGGCATTGTATTAGCCAGCCATTGAATACGGCTGAACATTAAAAGAGGTGAGATGAATTGATGTCAAAGTGAGTTTTCGTATTTAGCCTTGATATGAGTCATTAACGAATTGACAACCACGAATCGCAAAACCTGCCCTTTTTAGATGTTTTAGTGCAAGTGTATCTTAAAGGACAAATGAATATAGGCTGTTGCTGGTGTGACATTGCATTTTCACTATTTTCATCATTTAAAATGCAGTAAATAGTTCGACATTTCATTGTTAACCATTGACATTTTGTTATAAAAACTTTCTTATTCATTTTTGTACATTTTTGAGGCAAATCTCAAAACTGTCTTAAGAATATAGTTTAATAAATTACAACTCTTATAAATAAATTTTAAAAAATTGTAAAACCATTAATAAATAGAGCGAGGAAAATAAGTTTTGAACATGTCACCATCTTTCTTAAAAAGCATATTTCTAAAGGTGCCGTTGACTTGAAATTTTGCAAAGAAAACTATATGCAAAGAAAACATATATGCAAAGAAAACAAATCTAATTAGTTTACAAATTAAGTTATGTGTAATAAAATAAAATACTCAGGAAAAACTAATGAACAAATGAAGAAAGAGAGGTGTAGAAAGGCAGTGAAAGCCCAGACAGCAGCTGAAATCTCTCAGTAGTTATTCTGCAAGCCTCTTCCATTCGTTGGACAGGGTTTTTTTAAACTGTTGCGAAATTCAGTATCGTGACAACTCAAATATAGTGAAAGAGTCAGTTCTTTACCTTGAGTTTGATAAATGGCATCTAAAACGTGTGTTTGGGAAAGAAAATGTTAGCTAACTAGTGCTATTTCTCTTAACTTAGATGAAAATGAGGTCTGATATCCCTTTTTATTTTCACTTTCCATTCAGAACGGACCTTCGGGTCACTCTAAAAGCGGTGAAATTATAAATTTGTGTCACTTTCTCTTCACTGATAAGATATACTGCCAAGTACACAACATTCCTGTGTGACTTCAGGCGATACTTCCAGGTTTCTTCCCACCGTAGCCTCTATTTTGCTATTAAAATGGCAGCCGCGTGAAATCAGTCTATAGGACATACTGTATTAAAGGCACAGTTAGGTAAAAATGTTAAAATACACAGTGAAAGAACTGATTAAGTTAGTGGCCCCTTATATTTTCAAAGTACGTCAATTTAACTATTTTATCAGCCTTTTAGTGAACTAACCCATACAAGAATGCCTGTCATTCAGAACAAGGCCAATTGCTGGATGTAAAACTCAGCCTTCAGATTTGCAGCATGCCATACATTGAGTTATAGCTGAGCATAAAGGCCTCAATACAACTGCTCTATTAATTATGTTATACAGCAGCATGCAGACAACATAGGTTGGGTGTGACGGTCTGATTTATCCATGGCCGAACTGGGAATGCAGTGATAGATGACATCTCAACCTGCTGAATCATCATTCACAACGCATCTCTCTGATGAAGAATTGCCATCCAGAGGTTGATTGCAGCGTAAGACCAACGGGACGTTTTAAAGCCCCCATCGCTTCTTTCTAATGACTCGAAGGCCCAGCAAACTAAACAAAGCATAAAATAATAGCTCTCCCTCATCTCTCAATAGAAGTAAATAGAATTAACATCACCGTGACATCTATTAAATTCCCATAATTAAATTCCAGGTATTAAACATCTGCGGATTCCTCAGCTGTCCGCCTCTGCTTTTCTGTAACCTCTTAAATCCTCGTCTGACAACACAGTATATTCATCTGCACGCGCCGCTCAAATCCCTCTCTTTATTATTTACATGCCCCATATGGCGGCTGTTTGTTTAGACCAATTATTTTTAGCTCCTCAACTTGAAAAAAGGCTGCTGTCACCAGAGCGGCTTTCCCCCTTTTTCCTACCCTTTACTATTTACGTCTGGATTTGTAACCGGTGTCATACAGGAAGAGGATTTATTTATGAGCATTAAACTCAACATGAAATGACATTTTCAAGATATGGAACTCTCTGAGGATTTAGTACTTTTGCCATAATGTTCATTACATTAACGTTCACAAAATAACATTTTCTCACCCTCACGTCTTTCTCATTTCATATTCTGAATACACTTTAGTACAAAAAACAAGGAAAGTCAAAAGTGTCCAAAGCAACACTGGACATTTATGACATTTTATATTGGGATACAATATGAAGCTGAATTGAGGCAAAAAGATTTGTTATTATTTTAGAAAACTGACATGTCTTAAAACCTCTGGTACAGGGTTTCTGCAGGTTTCATAACTTCGAATGCAAGACTTTTTAAGACCATCATGAATTAATTTTTAGACTTATACTGAGCTAAACCCAAAGGATTTTTTCTAATGGCCCAGTTGTTGTTTTTTCCTTGCCACAACAGCAAAAAAAAAAAAGTTTTGTTATTTCTCAGCCACATATTTTAATGTGTCAAATTTCTGTTTAACTGAGAGATTTTTTTCAACACATTTCTAAACATAATTTTTATAACCCAGTTAACTCATTCAGTTTTAATAACTCATTTCTAAAAACTGATTTATTTTATCTTTGCCATGATGACAGTACATAATATTTGACTAGATATTTTTCAACACACTTCTATATAGATTAAAGTGACGTTTAAAGGTTTAACTAGGTTAATTAGGTTAACTAGGCAGGTTAGGGTAATTAGGCAAGTTATTGTATAATGATGGTTTGTTCTGTAGACTACCGAAAAACAATGGGGCTAATAATTTTGACCTTAAATTATTTTTTTTTTATTAAAAACTGCTTTCATTCTAGCCGAAATAAAACACATAAGACTTTCTCCAGAAGAAAAAAATACTATCAGATATACTGTGAAACTTTCCTTGCTCATCATTTAGGAATATGAATAATTCTGACTTCAACTGTTTAACATGGTTAAAAATATATTTCTAATGGACACAATTACCTGAATGATAAAAATATTTATTGTTTTTTGTCTAAATGGATTGAGTATAATGAGTATATGCTTTTCTATTATAAAACCTTGTGTATTTCATGTCTATTTATAAATATTATGTCCACTCCCCCTTACTTCTGTAAATATTTTTTGTATAAATGCAAGATCATGTTAATGGAAATATTGCTCTGATATTATCATGAAGATGGGTTGCAGCTGAAAGGGCATAAAACATATGCTGGATAAGTAAGCCAGGTCATTTCGCTGTGGCAAGCCCTGATTAATAAAGGGACCAAGCCGAAAAGAAAATGAATGAATGATATAAATAATATATAAGATTGTTGGTGATTTGATGGATCTTGGACTGATTGAGTAGCTTTACTAGGACAGAGGAAAATTAAGACCTGTTTAAAATGTTTTAAGACCTAAAACACAATATTTCAGCCTAAAATTTTACTTTTGAAATTTAAGACAGCTTAAGACTCTTTAAGACACCATGGACACCCTGTGGTAAAACTATTTACATAATAAATTTCTATATTACAAAGTCTTCATGCTTGTAACTCAAGTACAGTAGTTTCAACATTATTTGTTCATTATCACATACAAATAATGTGAAATAAAAGTATTAAAAACACCTCAAAATTTAAATGTAGTTATCATTTATTCATCCTCCACTTTTAACAAACCAGTTTGAGTTCATTTCCTCTGTTGAACACAAAACAAGATATTTTGAAGAATGTTCAAAACTGTTAACTGTTTACCTTTGACTTCCATAGTATTTGTTTTTCCTACTATGGATGTCAATGACTATTGTTTCCAACATTCTTCATAATATCTTCTTTGTGTTTTACTCTATATCTTTTTTTTCTTTTGCTTTTTTGATGCAAATTGACACACATTTGATTTTTTTACCACTGAAAAGCTGTATAGATAATGGATTTATTCATGGAGCACAATGAACTTCCCTCTGGAAATTAACAAAATAAGTTTAAGAATGAAAATCTGTTTAATGTGTTGAATTACAAGCATGCAAACTTCAGTGGAAACACACACACACACGCAAAAGTACTTTTTCCCGTCAGTCAAAAAGGAAAAAGGCATTTTAGAGGCAAAGCAACGTGCACAAACGATTTATGCACAGCAAGATCAGAACTTTATATAGAAAAAAAGCAAATATAACCAAACGTAAATGTCATGCTTAATAGTTAAACTGACACATTTTTTCCCCCCAAGCCATTCTTTCACTCGAAGACATATGTTCAATTGGCTATCTCTAATTGCAGACAGATCTATTGGCAACTCAAACCAATTAACTTGTTAAATGTACTGACTCCCAACCACAATGGCACAACAGAAGCGTAAAAAGCAAGTGTTGCAAAAGCATCAATAATGAAACATTTAATCCTGTCCACTTAGCCCAGAAAGCAGTTGGCAAAGCATAGGGTTTCCCTCATGGGTGATCTGTACCAGTGCCACCTCTACTGAATTACTCTGTCTGGTGGAGGGTGGTTAATACGGCAACTGGGACTTAACCATTTAGCACCAAAACCTCTATCTGGCAAGAAATCAAGAGTTGGGATTGAAATGCACACTATGCTGATCAATCCATGCCCTATAAATCACCAAAGATTTATAACATATGGAATCCCTTCAGTTTTACATGCATTGCTGCGAGCAAGATTCAAACTGGCATCTGGGAAGTGGGCACACTACCTAGGGAGCTAAAGGCAGATGCTAGTGAGCCTTTTGAGGCCTGAGGTTGTGAGGTTTACTAGCACAGCTCTTCCTAGTTGGCCTACATTACACATACCTGTATGATACAAGCAAGACCTGCTGTAAAATTGAATTGACATACTCGTTTTCACTTTACATTGATACTGTGGGTGTTTTCTGAAATGTCTGTTTTCTCTTATGTCCTGCTGCATTGAGTTTGAGGATTTGTACGAATAAAAGCTCTCAAGGCTGAAGTTCTCCAAACAGCCACTTTGTAATCAGCATGGAAATAATAAAACAATCAAACGCAGTTTTTACTGAAGAGTGGGTAAGACAATGTAATTGCTGTCTTATTTTCCTAAGAGGCCATGTGTGGAGTGAATGATTGGGAAAAAATATTAGAAGGAACCCTTAACATTACTGTTGTAGCTGGAGAAGCACTTGTGTGGTAAATGCCTCTCAACGGTGAATGAATCAGACACGCACACACACTGTAAAAACATTTTAAGCAGGTACAACACAAAATTACTTAATCCTTACTTCTGTTTGCTTTTTCTTGTTCACTCAACGTTTTGTAACATCAGCTGCACTGACTTAAAATTATTTGTCAGTAATACAAAAAAAACATTTAGTTTGGTTAACATTAGATTATTAGTTTTCTGGAGAGCTGAATTACTCTGTAACTAAACTTTTGAAGTTATTCCAATTGAAAAAAATTTTCTGCAGAACTGGAATGCCTGAAGTTGAGTGAACAACAAAGAAAGTAATCCTTATTAACTTTAGTTTTTTCTTGTGTTCAAACTTTTGAAAAGATTAGTTGCACTGACCTAAAATGTCTAAAATTTTGTGAACAAAAAAACTCTTGGAAATTGGTACTAAGAAATAATACATTATCAGAACAAACAAACATAGTTCAAAAAGGAAAAGAAAAAAAAATTAATACAGAGACAAACATTAACAAAACATTTATTAGACAGAATTAGAAACAGGACAGGAGACAAAACAACAACAACGGTAAACAAGACAAGGATCAAAACATGGAAGGACAAACAGGGAAAAATGCTTTGTGATGCTTCACAGGGAAAAACAAGACTCAGCAAAGAGTCTGGGTGATTGAGGTGTTTTTATAGGGCTAGTAATCAGTCCATCATGAGCTTCCAGCTGTGTGTAATCAGAAACTGGTTCCTCCATTTGAATTATAGTTTGAGCATTTGATTTGCCATTTAATTATCACAGGATTTTAATGAGTTGCTCATGAAAATTAAATATCAAATACATTTGATTTCTCATTTGAGAATGTGTTTTGATTTTTTATTTGATCGTTTAAGAGTTTGATTTAACATTTGGGTAGTTGTTTTGAAAGTTCGTTTTATTATTTGATCTTTTTAGGCATTTGAATTTTCATTTTCATTTTCAGAAAAAAACTTCCATGTATATAAATAACATTAAAATACAAATTAACAGTCTAAACATGCACTAAGTGTTTCTTTTTGTAGAGCGAACTAGGTAAATGTGAGATAAAAATTCATATTAAAAGTCTTTCTGCAGCTGAGCTGATTTTTTGCCAAACCAACAAAAAAAAAAAACAAACAAGCAATTTCAACTTTTTTCAAATTGGATTTTTACAGTGTATTCACAATTTTTTAAACACTGTAAATGCTACAGTAAAAACATTTTTCATTGATTAACAGCAAGTTCTTATCTATACAGTAAAGTGTATAGTCTATACATGTTAATTTATATAACATTACTCCTGTAAATGTGCAGATTTTAAAGGTGAAAACAGTCATTTAAAATCTACAGAAGTAATTTGGGATTCAGAAAGCTGTCCATTGTAAAATGCCTTGCTCAGAGAGCCAAATTGTAATTTCTCTTTGTGTCATCCCTTGGAAGCCCAAATATAGAAACAGAACAAGCTTCTTGAAAATAGCAGTGTTTGGATGCCATTTTAGCTTTCTCTGCTACTAACTTTACAATGCCTCTTTGACTACCCCTTCACTGCGGTTGTAAACTGAAGGGTTTGTGACATCATTAACCCGGAAGTTTCTGTTTTTTTTTTGTTTGTTTTTTTGCAGTCCCCCAAACTTCATTCGCTGTAGGCTTTGCTAACACTGTACATGTCTGTAATGTCTCCTTTTGCATTGGCGTCTTAAATTACAAGGTGTTGTTTTTGTTCACAGCTATTTTACAAAAATATTAAGTTTAAAATATGATATTGTAGTGGATCACTCCTTAAATTAAATTTATGTTTTTTTATTTCAAGTTGATGTTAAAACTGACTTGATATCAGTTTTACTGTGAATTATATATTTTATGTGCTTCTTTTGAGTACATATGTTCCTGTCCCTCAACATGTTCACTCAATTTTCATCTAAATTGTGAATTCCCATTGACATAATTGCTATAATTAACCTAATTACTAATAATTACAGCAGACTCACAGTAATCCTAAAATAAACAAAGCCATTACTCTGGAAAATATTTGTATACTGGTTTAGAAATCAGCAAATGTGGAATCAGCGGCGTAGCGCAAAATGCGGGAGCCCCCCTGCACGGATTACTGGGGTGACAGTCACGGAAATCGCGCTCAGTGTGGGGGGGAGGGGTGACAGTCAAGGAAATCATGCTCAGTTTGACCGGGGGATGGGCGAACACATACTGGGGGGGGGGGGGTTATTTTGTCCTTAAAATATTATATAATAAATAAATTAAATAAATAAAATGAAAAAAATTATCCCTGATACTAATGTTTTACTGTATATTTGCTCAAATTATTGCAGATCTGTTAAGCAAACTTCTTTCAAAAACAAAATAATAAAAAATCTGACAAGCCCAAACTTCTGATTGGTATTGTACATGATTTGTTTATTTGTGTGTGCATGTGTTACACTTTCCTGATCTATTGCATCACAACAGCAGAACAAGTGTAAACTGGTGCTGTGTAGTTTAATCTGTTTATAAAATAGAAATACAGCCATGTATTAATTGTCAAACACAACAAAGCGCACACACACTGAAACACACAGCTATTAATTATCAGACATCTCAGCCTTTCATTATGGTTGTCATTAATTAACCACAACAGAATGTTGCCACTGCAACATCTTATTTAATAAATAAGAACCAGCTAGTGCTCTCTCTCTCTCTCTCAAAAGGATTTAGCTTAGACTAGCATACTGCTGTGATGATAAGCAAATAAACAGCTTGTCATTTCACATTGAGATAAATAGTTGTTACATTAGCTAGTGTAAGCTTGTCGCTAACTAGCAAGCTAAGGGTGGGCTGTTTTGGGGAAACAAAACCACCATGTCATATTAAGGCAGTGGATCACAGAAATATAATAAAGTCAATGTGTACTCTAATTGCTGCCATTAATCACTGCACTAAACTAATAGGCACTTCAAACAAATGTCATGTAAATTAATGTAGATCATAATGAAATCTGATTATTCAGTGTACAGCGGCTGGTTATTCACACACTAAAGCTTCAATCACTTCTTCGATAAAGGTCTGCCGTGCACTACAGATCAGCCCTCGCCTTCCAGGTAATTGCTTTTCACACCACCAAAGCGGCCTTGCTGCATGATGACACTGTGGTACCTTTCTTTCCCTAAAACAGCTCATCCTGACCTTTATATCTTTAACAAATTACCTGACACATAAAGACCAGCGGCCTTCAACCTTTTTTAGGCCAAAGTCCTCTCTGTGGATGCTGCATTTTAAGCCTGGCCTATTAAAACACGCATACGGTACAATATTAATGCTTTTACTGTACATTCTGCACTTTGTACATAAGAAATGACTCATTTCAAAGGCTTTGCTATGTAAACATATTAAGTGAGCCTTGAACATTACATATTAATCCACAGAACAGCTTCTAAAGTTGTAAGTTCACTGTGTTTTTGTTTATTGCATATTTCCAGAACAACTTTTAGACCCCCCGTGATTAAGATGCAGACCCCCTGTTGAAGGTTATGTCTAAACATGTCAGGGGGACAAAGATGAAGTTGCCTATTATGTGAGCGGTGCACTAATACCGTGTTCACGCAGAGAATACTACACTTTGTTCAGGAGCAGCATGGCATCCTTTTTTAACTTTGCAGTCTACGATTAATTCATCTAATGTCGGTCTATGCATAAACACAGTTTAACTTAGGAAGTAATGTCGGCAATGACTGAAAAAACTCAGCTGATTTCCCTTTGGTTATGCAAACAAGGCTCAAACCAATCAATGTGGAGCTTTATTGCTTCGCCATTAGCTTGATTGTCAAACACCGTGTGTATGTGCGAAACATCAGCATGAACACCTATTATGTGAAAGCATGTCATTTACGGACTTGTGCGAGCAAGGCAACAAACAGCCAAGTGCTTATCGGGGTCCTTAGAGAGAAACAGGAAATTGAGTTTATCCAGTGTAATGGTGGGCAGAGTCACGCAGGGAAACAGACGGACCATTTCTCTCCTATTAGCAACCATGTGTTATTCATGAGGGCGAATTTAGTGTGAACTATGTTTCATTGATATTCCGTGCACTTACTTTGCGAGGACTGTCTGGGGACCAAAGCCATTCTGTTTTATGCCTTTATTTATTTATTTCCGTGCTTAAAATCTGCATAGCATGAAAAGGCACGGTGACCGTGTGGTCACGGGGTCAAGCATCAAGCCCAGTTGAAGGCTGTTTAATCAGTCTTAGGCTTAACAAGCCTTCAGCAGTGATAGAAAGGTTGAGGAAAGACTGACAGACAATGAAAGAGAGAATGAACTGAGGAAGTGTTCTGGGTGAGATTGATGGCTTACAATTACATGAAACCATGAAAAAAATGGTACACACAACAACATGACTTCCATTGTTCCATGGCCATAATCCCGCTACAAGTCTTGAGAGCTGGGACTGGTGTTATTGACTGAAGCGCAATGGAGTGGTCAAAACAATCGTATTAATTTGATTTGGTGACATTGCCAGAAAGTGAAAAAAAATGACAATACTCGTCCATGTCCTTTATATTTGGTAAATAACAACCCCGTGGCCCCCTGTGCTATTGCTCCTTCTCGTTATTACTTCTCATCCAGCTATTGCCCTCTGCCATTCTCCACAGCACTAAAAATATCCTGCCTCTCCTATTCTTTCCCCCTCAACTTGTCTCTGGATGAGGAGGGTGTAAATTGCTGTGTGTAGGGGATGCAAGAGGGCTCACAGAGGACCGGGATCAGAGAGGTGACAGGTGTGAGGCAGCAGATCTCTCTGGAGTTAGTTTAGTTCTGCAAGGTGGAAAATAGAAGAAAAAAAGTCACCTAAATAACACTGATCTAATGCATGCCTGGCATCTTGGGGCTAGGGAGATGTGGAGGCGAATATACTCAAACAGTAAAACAGGAGGAGACAGATGTTGAATACATATAAAAAAAAGTGTATATTGAAGGAAGCTTTTGCTGCAAAATTATATTGAGGAAGTGCTTAAGCCATGTCTAGGAAGCAGTGTATGTTTTTCTTCTTCTTCTGATTTATAGTAGGGATGTCCCGATCAGGTTTTTTTGCCCTTGAGTCTTGGTCCAAGTCATTTGATTTCGAGTATCCACCGATATCGAAAAACGATCCGATACTTCTATAATACATTAAAAAAGAATAATGAAGAGCGAAGAACCAGATCCAGGATATTCCTTATTTTTTTATTTAATTCACCTTATTTTAACATTTAAGTACTCTGGTAACAAACATCAATTCTTCACTTTTGGACTTAAGCACAACAGTAAAGTAGCAGTTCTGGACAATAACGTAATTAAAGATATCGGTCTAATTTTGACATCGGACCGATAACGATAACATTAGAAATAGCGATCGTCAATGCCGTGTCAGCCAAGAAATTAGACACAATCGCCTACTGTCTGAGCTGGGGTATTTGCAAAAAGTGATTGGCTGATGCATCCATTGGCGATTGAAAAATTGAGAAATTCCCAACTTCTGTAGCGAGCAACACCACTGAAGCGATGGCGACAGATGCACAAGTCAGTTCGGCAACGCTTGACGTCACCAATACAAAGTGAATGGGAAGCATTGATGCTGACGCCCCGTGTGAATGGAGTGTGAGTCTGTCCTCAGTCCTGTCTATCTGTGTTAGCCTGTATACATGAGGAAGGTGGTGTGCTATTCATGATTAGCTTGTGGGTAACTGATAAGTAGCTCTTTTTCTGAAGATAATGAAAAAAATCATCATCTCACTGTTTGCTGTTATCTACAAGGTGATATCCAGTTATGTTAAAGTTTTATATATAAAAACTGAAGAAATAGCAGGAGTTTGAAGAAAATAATTACACCTGCAGTGTGACAAAAGCTGAGACAAACAGAGAGAAGCACAGTATGTGCGATTAGGTGATACGCCTCCACAAAAGCCACTGCTACGCCAAAGGAATAAGTCTATTATGTAAAGTGCTGAGGAAGAATTTCATTATATGTGATATGCAAAGTTTAATGCGAAGGGGTTTGCAAACAGACATAAACAGCCAGCTAGTAAGAAAAATAAAGGGAAAAGGCTCAGCAGCTCCACCAGCCAAAGCAGAGTTGTTTGCCTTGTCTTTTCCGATTTATTTGGCTGAAATCCCCAAAAGCTTAACTTTCCGTGAGCAACACAGCACACACACTCCTGCTCGTTCGCTCAAAGGACAGGTGTCACGCTAACAAAACACACGGGAGAGAACGAAAAAATATCCAGTGCTGAATGGATAACAGCTAAAGTGAGATGAGATTATTACAAATCACATTATTTTAGATCTTTTAAGCATTGAGAAGTTTATTATGATCCATGCTTTGAGCCATTTGTCTCGGCTAGGTGATTCTCAAACACAAAGCAATGAGGTTGTTTAAGGCTTGTGAACCAGACATCAGAGTGTTGTCAGATGTAGAGTGGAGATAGTGTATAGAAAGATAGGAAAGTACAAGCCCTCATGCTCAATATCCTGATAAGACCTCAGACTCATCCCATCCTCACTGCAAGGATTGTGGCATCTCATTATCCGAATTGCTTGCCATCTATCATGTAGAACATTCAGGCTATATAATAGATGTATGCTACAAGTTTTTGTTGAGAAACTGATTAGCTTATGTGCAATGGGAGAGTACTGTGCAATTCTGCTCTAGGTCACTGTTTATGGTGGCTGACCAACATTTCAAGAACAACAACAACATTTCTTACTGTTAGTGCACAAGGCCCACTGGGTAAGGGGTTCCGGTTGCTTATTCAGGCGGGGGGTAAGGGCATATTTTATTTTGGCATGCTGTTAGGACAAATGGGATTACATGGCCACTTTGGGAGCGAGACTCACAAGCAGGTGAGGCAAACTACTTGGGTGCTGTCATCTGATGTCTAGCGTATCATCGCTAAAAGGTCAGCAGAGTCTGCATCTGAATGCCACAGCTTAGACACATTTGGAGACGAAAGCTATTCCAATAAATATCCGCTCATCTCCTGTAAAGGCGTAATTCCTGTCTCTGTATTTTGAAGGCAGAAACCTGGAGGATTATGGTGATGTTAAGAGGCAGCGGGAGCGAATCAATTTTGAGTGAATGACAGGAATGATGCTTTGAATAATGCATTTTTGAAAAGAAGGGCGGGGGGAAAGCCGCCGCTCGTGAGCAAATGGGTCTCTCATAATAGTGGAAAATTTTCTCCTTCCCTGCCATTCTGTGTGTAGATGAATTGGAGGATAAGTTACACAAAATGGCTCCAAGGATGCATGTCAGAAAGCAGCAGGGGTATTGTATGCCTCTCAGAGGCTTAACACAGGTTTAACTAAGCACTCGAGAGGTTGTTGGTAGGCTTTGGGATCAGTCTCAGCAAAAGCAGGGTGAGCCAGACTTATACACACATGGACAGAATAAATACTCATAAAATACCAGATTTTGTGGCTTCCCTGAAGAGGCTCAGAACCTCTAAAGTGATTCTATTTGATTCTATTTTCTTGTCATTGTTTATTTCATTTTCAAAAGGGGCTTAGTTTTGTAAGGCAGAACTTATTTCACTGAAAGTCACAGCCATTGCTTACTTTCCAATGAAGATAAATGACTAGGGAAGTCTTGGTGGGTAGTTAATGAGATGGTCCATCTAAAAATATTTACATATTTGCAAAAACATATGCTCTTACTTCATATTGTAAGCAAAATTATGAAGAGTATGGAATTTGTTTCTTGAAACCTTTTCGTCACTTTTTTTGCTTGTCTCCTATTGCTGCATAATTTATTTTGCTCCATCACCATTGTTCCCAACCATTTTTGTACTGGGTATCCTTACAGACCCATCATTAATGTTCAAATACCCCTCTGTCAGTAACAAAGCAGAAATGTTCCACCCTTAACCAATATGCTCAATATAATTCAAGATTTTCACTCATTTGAAGTAGCCATTACTACAATGATTCCCCTTTAAATAAAAACAAAATCAATACTTTGGGTGAAAGACTCAAAGTATTCCAACTACATTTAATGAGACACATTTGTCTCAACAGTTCTTGGAGCAATTATGGAGAAACTTTCTAAAAGAATAAACAGTAAATTTAAATTTGTACCCCAGTCAAAACATGAGCATTGTGAATTTAACAAACACTAAGTCTCTCTCTTTTATCTCTATTTCTAGGCTGTGGGCTGGAGTTCCTGCTGGTACTCTGTGGGCTAGAGCTCTCCTGGTCCTGCCCACGTCACTGCATTTGCTACATGGCCCCCAGCACAGTCAGTTGCCAAGCCCACAACTTCCTGTCTGTCCCGGAAGGCATTCCTCCGCACAGTGAGCGCATCTTCCTCCAAAACAACAAGATCCATCGACTGCTGCGGGGACACTTTAGCCCGACCACGGTCACTCTGTGGATTTACTCTAACAATATCACATATATCGAACCATCTACTTTCCAAGGGTTCACCTTGCTGGAGGAATTGGACCTGGGAGACAATCGCTACCTACGATCGCTGTCTGCAGAAACGTTTCATGGGCTGGGCCGGCTCCATGCCCTCCATCTATACCGATGTGGCCTCAGTGCAATGCCGAATAACATCTTTCAGGGTCTCCGCAACCTCCAGTATCTGTACTTGCAGGTGAGGCACTCGCAAAACTATTTATGTAACAAAATATATGGCACTGGAAATGGTCTTGTCTTGTTGTAGTAGTAGTATATAAAAATAAACTTGTTATGATGATAAATTGTTTCTATGTTCAAAGGACAACCACTTGGAGTATCTGCAGGATGATCTATTTGTGGACTTGCACAACTTGAGCCACTTGTTTCTTCATGGGAATCGTCTGTGGAGCCTGCACCAAAACACATTTAGAGGACTAGGGGCTTTGGACCGGCTGCTGCTGCACCACAATCAACTGCAGTGGGTGGATCGTCTGGCGTTCCACGACCTGCGGCGACTCACTACTCTCTATTTGTTCAACAACTCTTTGACAGAGCTGGCTGGAGAGTGTCTGACCCAGCTACCTGCCCTGGAGTACCTTCGCCTCAATGACAACCCTTGGGAGTGTGACTGTAAGGCTTTATCACTGTGGGACTGGCTCAAAAAGTTTCGGGGATCCACATCATCTGTGGGTTGTGTGGCACCGGCAGAACTTGCAGGCAAAGATCTGAAACAACTGAAGAAAGAGGACTTCCCAAACTGTTCTGGATCCGAGTCTCTCCACCAGAGTAAGACCAATACTTGGGCAGGAACAAATAAGGTCTCGCTGAAGCAAGAGCCCCATCCTGCCCAGCCTCCACAAACACACCCACACCATCCCCAACTGAATGAACAATTCCCCTCCCCTCCCTCTCCCCTGCCCCAGCCTCCTCCTGCCATAAATGGTGTACAAGTGGGACCGGGAGTGTCTCCGGACATGGTCCCAGATCAGAGGCCTGGACGCTCTCGGAATTGCACCCGCCAACGTGTCAGGGGCAGCAAGGGAAAAGGACCAAACGAGGTCCACATCTTAAAGGAGATGGCAGATAAGGAGTACTCCTCTCCCGATTTCACTGGGAAATATGATGAAACATCTTCAAATGGTTCAAACACCCGTAGAAAGCACAAATGTACCCCCCGGACCTCTGTGCGTCCCCCTAGTGGGGTCCAGCAAGCCACCAACTTGGGACACTCTCATCACACACATCTCTTTCTCTGTAGTATTTCAGGACTGCTTGCGTTCATTCTGCGCTGAACTCAATGCCGGACCATCATGGCATCATGGATACTCTGCAGTCCTCAGATCAGCTCTAGCTACAGCATTACCAGGCCTACTAACGTGTGTATGTGTGTGTGTATGTGTGTGAGTGATGATGGGTAATACATTGTATAAGGAGCTTTGCCATTTAGATTGAAGTAGATGAAGATTGAATACCGGATGTTATGAATTAAAATTTGGGTTGGGTAACATAAGTGAGAAAATAGTGAATCAAACATGCTTGCACTGCCACTGTTGTTATTATCTTTACTTTTTTCATGTTGATTTGGTCTCCCCCTAGAAAGGGACAATAATTTCAGTAAAATAAAGCACAAATAACTAAAGAAGTGTGTCAAAGAGACATAGGCAAGCAATGCAAATATACAAAGACAAAGAATACTGTTGGAAGACACGTCATTCTGCTAGTCTAACGTTTCTAACAAACAAAGCAAGTATAGAAGAGACCACCAAACAGTTCTAAACCATACAAGTATATTCGTTGTTTAATATATCACTACATTGCCAAATAGATTCACAAATACATTTCTGCAGGCGTTTCAACCTTTTTTTGCTCATATAGGAAATATTTTTTGCAGATTCACTGAATTAAGAGAAAGAAAACAAACTGTTGTGTGAAAGAAAACTAAATAGCCAATCCTAATGCACATACATTCTCCTTAGAACTTCCCTAAGGAGAAATGTTACAACCTAAATACAACAGTATTTTTTACTGTCCAATACCATCCTTCATTAATTTTCCATATTTTCTTTGCTTTTGCCCTAAGACTTAACTTCCACTTCTTAGTTTGGATTGTATTGGGTTTTTTTTATAACAGCACATAAAAGCCAATGGTTATACTAGCTGCTATATTGTTTGTAGAAGCAAATGAGACCCATTTTTACCTCATCTGCTTCCAAAAAACACAATATGCGTGGATGTGTGTGTATGTGTGTGTGTGTGTGTCCAGTATAAAAAGCTATGAAAAAATTAGAATTGTGTTTGTTTCTTGTCCTCTGTGTTGTTTGTTATGTTTGGCTGTGACTCAGAGGACTTAGAAATGGACTGCTGATGGGGGCGCGGACTCTGGAGGGGACACAGGTCTAATTGAAGTGAACTCTATTTTGAAAAGCGCCTTCAGCCTAAGCCCGCCATCGAAAACATAGACACCTTTCTTTCTTGGAGAGGTGTGAAATCAACTGTTTAAACAAGACAGAAAAGAAAACAACAAATAAAGCAACTAAATCACACATGAAAAACGAAATGTATCTTCTTTAAGAGACTTGACGACAAAAACATAATTGAAATTTAACATGGCCAAAAAAATGACCTTTTGGAGCCATAGGCCTGCTGCGAACGCAAATAGGAGCCCAGGAGGAGAGGGACAAATGCCTGAACGTGGCCGTCACTTATGTTGTGGAGTACAGGAGAACTTTGCCTCCTGTTCCGAGACATACTTTGTAAAAAATAAGGAGAACTGTATCATCACCACCTGCAATGGAAATATTACTCAGTACTATGACACTGACATCATGACTGACATTTTTTTGATTACAACAGGGTTCCTGAATCTCAGAAGAACTTCTCTTCAGAACGCAATTATTATTTTTATTACTCTTATAATTTGATCTTATTTTTGTTGTTGTTTTAGTTCATACATTTCTTTGGTATGTCCGTAAGGCACCGTTCCTGACTAAACTGCACAATTCAGTCTCCTCTTGTCCCTCCCTTTCCCTCTCTTCTGTGTCTCTCCATCCTAGTGATTTGATGGTTTAACGAGTCGTTCTCAAGAAAAAAAAAGAAAAAAAACGTTTATAAAGATATTAAAATCTATATCTTCTTATGTTAAATGTGTTTGCATTTATTTATTTAGTGTGTGTGTGTTCACAGATGTTGATGAGGCCTAATAGAAAATTCCGACTTTCACCTGTATCTGCCTTAATTATACATTTAAATTAGATTCTAGCTAGGGCTGCATGATATTGGAAAGAAATTGATATTATGATATTTAATTTTTTTTGCGTTAAACATTGCGATATGAATACAGTTTTACAAGATAGATTAGATAGCTATATGTGACAGTTTTCTGGGGAATTTAACAGTTGTCAGGTACAGAAATTGATCAATCACAATGCAAAAAATGCTTTGCTTTGTCTTGTTTCTAGTCCAAATATCTACAAATTCTTAATCAAGTAAAAATATTGTTTTGTTTTCAACTTCAGAGGAAATAAGTCAAAGAGTTTTTCCTTAAAGGGCACCTATTTTACACCTTTTTAAAGATTTAAGATAAGTCTTTTGTGTCTCCAGAGTGTGTCTGTAAATTTTCAGCTCAAAACATGTCGCTATTTTTGTTGCCTGTGCTCTTAATGCTAGTTTTCCCCGCCCACCGTTCCCATGTGCCTGTCAGAGTGTGCCTTAATATTCGGCTGCTTCAGATAAACAGCACAGTGACAGACATGAAGGAAGCAGATCGTAACGTTTGTGAGAAATACTACAGTAAGAACTATCCCAATGATTATTTGATGTATTCGTTGTGGAGTTAATTCAAGCCTTTCTGCAACGATGAGTCACACACAATGTCGTTACAAAGTTCACACACACACGCACGCACACGTTTAACTTTGCACTGTTTTTGCAAGGCAAATGTGACTGCTGTATGGATATCCATTATGTTAATGTAGAAAATAAACCAGATTTAGCGTCCACAAACCGGGATTTAATCATCTTCTTTTATCATTGTACTGACACACGGCTGTGGTAATAAAGACGGTAAAATCTCTGTAATTCATTACAGACAACAGTCTAAAAAATTTTTTTAACTTGTAAAAATTATTCTTGATCACATTTGATGATGATTGATGATCACAGAGAGGCGAACAGATCTTTTAATCCCAGTTGCTTTGCGCACATCCTGACTTCAATCAATTTGGTGGGTGGGGAAATCACACTCCTACATCACGTTGAGGTGGGCCTTAAAATGGGAGGGATTTGGATCCTATTTTAACGTCAGGAAATAAAAAAAAGAGAAATATTGTCTTTATATCACTCCAATTGACCCTTCGCTAAGCCACACCCAAAAACCACCACACACCAATCGTGGCTTAGCAACCGTAGCTATGCACAGTCGGTCGGTCAAGCTTTCGAGCAAGGGAAACAAGTCAAAGCGTTGTGCATATGTATTGTGCAAATCTGATACACAGTATCCTAAAAGTTTGGACGGGGTGGTGGAATCTATTTCTCTTTCAAAAACCTAAAACCCAACAGGAGAAATGCCAGCGTGGATCAAGCTGTGTGCAGGGCTGTAAAAGCAGCACAATCCAGTCATATTTCCATCCGTTTCAAGCTATGAATATTTGGATTACATATCAACAGAACAAAACAGAGATATGATCCCAAACTGAGCACTTGCAATCAATATACTTCACCCGCAGCTGTTTTTCAGTAATTTACAACCCTTATCAGAGCTACAATTCACCAATGTTTTTGTCCGTCTTTTAGAGATTTAGTCATTGGTGACGACATTATAACGGGTTAGTGTCTGCTTTTATATTTGGTGTCTGATTAATATTTGCTGGTAGAGAAAATCTATTTGTTCAATTCTGCTATTTATACTTTGATTTGCATTTCAATTTATTTATATTTTCCACTTAACTGCAAATTAGAATAGACACTGAATAAAAAGCTTACAAACATACTGACAGTTATAGGTACTGTACGTTATTATGGGTCAATGATGATATTTGCACAAATCCATCATTTTCCCCTTTCTAGCTGTTCTTTCTATGGATGATTTATGTAGAAGCACTGTCCATGCATGTTTCCTTGTCAGTTAGTAATGCTATATTTCATTGCACAACAATAGTCTATCAGGCTTTTTGGCAAAAAAAAAAGGGAAATCACGATTTAATTTGTTATTACTAGATTATTAATAAACTTCACCTTTCCTGCTGTGCATGAACTAAGCTGTTGAATGGTCAGCGTATAAGGCTTTAGCTTCAATTTTAATTTCAATTATTTCCTAATCGGTTGCATATTCGTAAGAATACTCCTGTAATGCATACTACAGTCCTTTTTTGCCTGGCTTTCTCAGATATCTTACCTGTTCTACAAAAATGACTAATTATATCCCTGGGAATGTCGGACACTGGCACATACATATTGTAATAGACGTGCATGAAAGATTGACAGGTGTAGCAACAGTAACTAAGGAAGGTGGGGCTTAGCGAAGGGTCAATATGATTGTGGACACACTATACCTACACACAGTTCTGTCCAAACAACTTACAAAAGATGACTTTGCCCTTTAAAACAATCAAAATGATCTGCCAAAGGGGTGAGCAAAATAATCTTGTTTTTGCTTTGAAATGTAGATATTTGGACTAGAAACAAGACAAAAATTCTAAATGAGAAAAATGTTTTTTGTTTTCTTGCGTAAATGATATAAATTCTGTATAAATACAATTCTGTGGCTCCTGCTAAACTATAATTCAGACACAACATTGCAGATCTTGTGATGTGACTATTGCGGACATGTCCTTTGCAATATCAATGCTGAAATTATAAATTGTGCAGCCCTAATTCTGGCTTTGAAAAGCACATTCTGATCAGTCTTTGTCTTTTTCAATTATCTTTTAAAAAAATCGAATAATCCTAAAAATGAGATTTTACTCCAAGTTTTAATTACATTTATTTTGTAATGTTAATAAAGTTTATTTGTCATAACCCTTAATTAAAGAATTTTTTAAGTCTTAAGCACTACCTTATAAAAGGTAGGGCATTTATAATGTTTTTATAAAGACTATGTTGCGTTTATATTATCAAAAAATACACTTAAACTACTATTATGGAATACTTCTATAATTTAAAACAACAATTTTCTATCTGAATAGATTTTAAAATCAACAGCTGATTGAAAATAGAGGCCAAAGAGAAAACTGAAACATATTTTATAATATTATAAATGTATTTGCTGTCACACTTCATCAATTTAATGTATCCTTGGTCAATATAAAAGTATAAACAGCAGTATATGTCTCAATTTTGTAAGATGTATGCTTAAAACAACAATACTACAAAAACATATATTAATAAATAAATACAGTTAGGTTTCATGAGATGATCTGAAGACATGTTCCTATAATTTACATTATATTTATGTGATTTTACTTTAAAAGGTCTTATGCTATTATTTTTTTAGGATGGTTAGATTTTTTTTTATTCTGTTAAACAGGACAAAAACACTGATTTATGTTTGCAATGTAATTCAAACATGTTAGTAATATTTGACCCACATCCAGCATGTTTGCTGGATCCAAAAATGACATACATGCACACACACACACACACACACACACACACACACACACACACACACACACACACACACACACAAAACCCAACTCTCCCAGGAAGCATTCTGATTTTTTATATTTTCAAAATACTTAATTCTGTGTGATTTAAGAGTCGTTTTCCTCATAGAGACCACAAAATGCCGACAAATGTACAGTATTAATATACTTTTGGGGACTTTGAAACCCAGGTTCATTTGGTTCACAAGCTACACACACAAACAAATAGAATCCATCATGAATCATCCTAATAAATGAATATATGTGCTTGATTACATGGAGAGCTCAGGAACATCGCCACCCACAAACACTATTAATTTAACTGATTAAAGCAATTTCACTTCACAAGTGCAGCACTGATATGTGTGAGTATGTGTGTGTGTGTCTATTCAATCACTGAAACATGCAAAAACCCATACAGCTAACCCTCTATAAATCACCTCCGAAGCATTGCGTATTTATGAATGTGTCACGGTGAATCTGGAGATATTCAAGGTTATCATTATGATTTTTAATCGGACTATACAGCATAAATCCCATTTCCTCCTCTGTATCCTTTCCACCCACCGTGATGGAAATCGATTCCCGTGTTAGAGTGTAAATTACTTTTTTTTTTTTTTTTTAATTCTGTTCAATGAAAAGAGGGGAAAAGTTAGTTTTCTGCATGGCAGAGGACGGAAGCAGAAATACATTTAAATTGATGAGCATCTCTAAAGTGATAACATGGTGGGTCTCGGCTCATTCTCTCTGACGTGCAATAGCTCGCTTCACCTCTCCATCTCTCTCTCTCTTGCTCTATTCTCCATCCTCACCGTCATTCCTATAGATTTACAACATCCAGTGGATGAAGTGGGATTTCACAAGAGACTCGGGCATATTCAGTAATATTGGTAGGAAGACAACAATATTTAAAGGATGAAATATAGAGAAAAATATTTCCCTGAGCTTCTGAAATTATATATATATATATATATATATATATATATATATATATATATATATATATATATGATGCAGTATTACAACACAGTATTAATCAAAACATCCTTCCAGTAACTTGTTCTGAATTTCAGTGACATAAGTAAAGGGTATCCTCTTAGTAGAGTGGGAATCACTTTTCAGAAGGGAAATCTTACATCCCACTTCCTGTCAGGCAGTGTTGAGTGTAATTAGTTACAAATTAACTAGTTATTGCAATTAAATTACTTTTCTGCTACAAAACGTAAAGGGATTACTTTTCATTTTAATGTAATTTGATTACAGTCTCCTTAAACATTGTACTTTACCTTAACGGTTCTCTATAAATCAATTTAGAAATGCAGAGTATATACAGTTAAAGTAAGAATTATTAGCCCCCCTCTGAATTTTTTTCTTTTTTAAATATTTCCCAAATGATGTTTAACAGAGCAAGGAAATTTTCACAGTATGTCTGATAATATTTTTTCTTCTGGAGAAAGTCTTATTTGTTTTATTTTGACTAAAAAAAAAGCTGTTTTAATTTTTTATTTGATTTGTTTTTTGATAGTCAACGGAACAAACCATAGCTGTACAATAACTTGCTTAATTACCCTAACCTGCCTAGTTAACTTAATTAAAAGTCACTTTAAGCTGTATAGAAGTCTCTTAAAAAATATCTAGTCAAATATTATTTACTGTCATCATGGCAAAGATAAAAAAAATCAGTTATTAGAAATGAGTTATTAAAACTATTATGTTTGAAATGTGTCAAAAATCTGCTCTCTGTTAAGATATTTTTAGATATTTTTCAAGACACTTTTATACAGCTTAAAGGGAAATAAAAAGGATTAACTAGGTTAATTAGGGTAACTAGGCAGGTTAGGTAATTAGGCAATGATGGTTTGTTCTGTAGACTATCGAAAAAATAGAGCTTAAAGGGTCTAATAATTTTGACCTTAAAATGGTTTTTAAAATATTTAAAACTGCTTTTATTCTAGCAGAAATAAAACAAATAAGACTTTCTCCAGAAGAAAAAATATTATCAGACATACTGTGAAAATTTCCTTGCTGTTAAACATCATTTGGGAAATATTTTAAAAAAACAAAAAAAATCAAAGGGGGGCTAATAATTCTGACTTTAACTGTATATTGTTTAAATTAATTGTTCGTTTTTAAAACAAAATAAAAAAAAAAACATCTCTATTGTGATTTATGTGGATTTTTAGCATTTCATGTGGAATTAAATTACTTCATATTAAGTAATTAGAAAAGTCATTTAAATATATGATGTAATTAGTAACAGTACTTTTGAGGCAACTTACCCAACACAGGTCACAGGTCCAACTCAGGTCAGAGCCCTTGCAGTCACCATAAATTAGACCTCTAAAGACCTCTGTAAATATAATCAAAAACGACAAAAATAAACAAACAGAATTAAACATTTGCGCTCAAAAAGTCTTTATTAAAGTAGAGAATAAAAAAACATGGTCTTAAAACCCCCTATGGTTTTTAGTTCTCTTTTTTTAAGAAATATTTTTATAGCACAGACCTTTTTTAGTACTTTTTGACATGGAGTAAGGAGAAAGTTTGGTGCACACTATTATTCCTAAAAAGCAGAAAAGCTTCAATCATTTTGCTATTCCCGGCTCGGTGTGCATGGCACCTGCGGCTATGCATATAATATCTCAACATTATAAACAAGCAGATGGAGTATATTTTTAACAAGACCCTGATCATTCCAGTCTGATCTTAACCGTTCGTATTGTGCATTTGAGAGCAGATGTTTTCTGATCACAGTAGCTATGGTTACATGTGCAGATTCTCATCAGCACTGGCTGGAATTTTTATAGGTAACCTAAAACCTGCAATGCTGGGAAAATATCCATGTGTTTGTCTATCACAGGTGTCTTTTCACACCATCTGCAATGTTTAGTGCCATGACAAAAACATGTGAAAAGTAATAATAATGTGCATGCAAAATATATACTGTTCACTTTCTAGTTTTTTACAAATATCTAATCAGCCAAGCCAACAACTCTTTGCATATAGATATGTCAAGATGATTGGCTTAAGTTCAAACCGAGCATCAGAACGAGAAATAAATATGATTTACATGACTTTTTAAGTGACGTGGTTATCTGCACACTGGAATTTTTTACAGAATCGTTTAAAAAAATCATTGAATGCCAGTTATGTGGGCAAAAATGTCTTCTTCATACCAGAAGTCAGAGGAAAATTACTATTTCAAGCTAATAGGAAGGTAACAGTGACCCAAATAACCATTTGTTACAATTAAGGTCTGCAGAACAAAACTGAAGCTACAATTTGCACAAGCTGACCAAAATTGGACGGTAAAAGATTGGAAAATGGTTGCCTGATCGGATGAGCCTTGATTTCTGTTGCAACATTGTAGCAGATGGTTGATTTGGCATAAAAAACGGAAAGCTTGAATCCATCCTGCTTTATATGATTGGTTCTGACTGCTGCTGGTGTAATGATGTGGGGTTTTGGCCAGATTATGAGCTCCTTGGTACCAAGCAAGCATCATTCCAGAGTTTACTTGACTATTATTGCTGACCATGTCCATCCCTTTATGCCCACAGTGTGTCCATCATGTGATGGCTACTTCCAGTAGGATAATATGGCATGTCATAAAACTCAAATGATCTAATATCTTGAACATGGCAGTGCCTTACAGTATACTCAAACTGCCTCCCCAGTCACCAGACCTTAATCCTATAGAGCACCATTGGGATGTGGTGGAGCGGAAGATTTAACATTATGGATCTTCAGCTAATAAATCCACCGCAACAGTGTTATGCTGTCATGTCAATATGGACCAAAATCTCGAAGGAATTTTTCCATCACCTTGTTGAATTTATGCTTCTTATGTGTCCAAAGTGTATGTATTAAAGTGCCTGGTAAATATAATTTATACTGCAGCTTAAATATTTCTTGTAATTAACTCATCATATTTAAGAAATTCACTACCGTTTTCAGATTGACGTTAATTTAAAGAGTTATTTAACCTAAAAATGAAAATAATGCTATTAATTACTCCCCTTTTATGTCGTTCCAAACTTCGGAGACCTTTGTTTATCTTCAGAATACAATTTAAGAGACTTTAGATGTAATTCGAGAGCTCTCACAGCCCGAATCAAAGTCCAGAAAAATATCAACAAATATTCTCAAAAGAAACCACATGCATTCAGTGGTTCAATCGTAATAGTATTAAGCCATCAAGCATCAAACAGAAATAACATTATTCAACAGTTCATTCTCCTCAGTGTCAGTATAGGGGGCATGTTCAAAAGAGCAATCTGATGTTCTATTTTGCTGCTGATGTGTACAGTACCTCTGATGCCTGTTCTTTGTTTAAAAAAAAGGAAGTCGGGCATTCAGGATATACATTAGACATCATTGCTCATGAACGTGGACACTATACTGACACTGAGAAGAACGCACTGTTGAATAAAGTCATTATTTCTGTTTTGTGTGTACACAGATGTGTTCTTGTAGCTTCATAATATCCTAATTGAACGCATGGACTGTTTTGTCAATGTTTTTTTTAGACTTCTAGACTTTGAACGAGACAAGATCATTTGAGGATGAAGGAGCTCTCTAATTTAATCTAAATTATCTTATTTTGTGCCCTAAAGACAAACAAACAAAGGTATCAGGGGTTTGGAACAACATGAGGGTGAGTATTTGTTGACAAAAATGTAAATTGTTTTTGAGAACTATTCCTTCAACTGACATTTCACTTGACTCACAATTTGATCCCTTATTTCCTACTAGGGTATATTTTTCCTTTCATTTTTTTTTCTTTTCCATTTTTCCTGAATGTGCTAATCCAATCCAATTAATTGGATTCCTATAAATATAGCTTCTGTGATGTATAGCCTACACAAGAATGTTGTTACTGACAGATCACACCGAGACACAAGAGCAAACCTGCATTTTCACACTAGAAGATGGTGCTTCTTAAAGACAAAGCAACAATAAAAACATTTATACAAACTATAATAAAGTGACACTTTATTATAAATAAAGTAAACATCAAAAATAATATGACAGCTTTAAAAATGTGTAATACAGATGTCATATTGCCTTAAAGGGTACCCATGATGAAAATCATCTTTTATAAGCTCTTTGAACAGAACCATGTGTATGTATAGTGTGTCCACTGTCATATTGGAGTGATATAAACACAATAAGTCTCTTTAAAATTTTCCTGACATTAAAACAGGGTTCAAATCCCAGTGATTTTGAGGCCTACCGCAACCCCAGACCACCAAATTGATTCACAGGTGCCATTTTTCTATAATAACAGACCCGTAGCCTGGTGAAAGGGGTGGCTCTTTTTTCTCAATTTTATTATTTTTTTTTTTTGCAGTTATTCACCTCATTTTCTATTTAATTATGAGGTTTTAATAATTCATTTAGTGACATTTTAAGCACTATTTTTAGCTGGATTAGCTTGTTGGGTGGTAAATTTTTGATGTACCGAAATTTGTTATTAAAAGTTTATTACATCAGATATAATTAGGCAAAATGTAGCCTGTTTTCATTTATTAGACAAATAACAATCTGGCCAGCACATTCAGCTTTTCTCAGTCAGAATTTGGCCATTTGAATAAAAAAAAAATTAAAAATAATGTAGAGCTTCACGTTTTTTTCTAGCCTCTCTTGAAAAGTTTGAAAATACATGGATAACAACAGCCTAATTAGTATTAAAATGTACTTTAATATGGGCCACTTTCAGTGCTGCGGATCTTTTCATTTATCAATTTTTTCTCTCAAGAATAAGGTCCAAGATTTAGAATTAAAGTTAGGTTACTTGTAAAAAAAAAATTCTATTTAACAACAGTAAGTCAATAGCGAAAGTTGACTTCACTTATGTCATATTCTGCATGGTCTTAAAACCTTTGATGGTTTATTTCTACAATTTATGATGGCATAGCAGTCAAAATAGGACAATTGAAAAAAATAGTGGCAAAATTTCTGGACCAATGGCAAATTCTGGACATTTGTCAGTGGGGGGGGGGTAGGTCTTTCAAACCACCAGAAACCCTCTGGCTATGGCCCTGAATAACATGTGTACACATGTCCACAGAACAATTAAAACAGAGCATGTTTGTAATATTGACAGTAAAATTGCCATCTAATTCTTACCCGCGTTTACTGACATCACGCAGCTGCATGATGTCAGTAAACGCTAACATGTCTGTGTGTGTGTACTGCAAACAGCATTTTGTGTGACTAATCATTTCAGAAAGGCTTGAATAAACTCCACCACAAATACATGAAATAAACTTACTTGATATTTTTGATTATTTTGATTATTGAGCTGCTTGATTATTAAGCTGCTTGATTATTGAGCAGCTTCACCTGAGTCTAGCTCTGTCACTGTGCTGTTTATCTGATATAATGCATGATGAAAAACATGGGAACAGTTGGCAGGGAGAAGCAGCTCATTTGCATTTAAAGCCACAGGCTACAAAAACAGCTACACTATAGTCAGACACTAAAATGGGGGCTATAACAAATAATCTGATGGGTATTTTGAGCTGAAACGTCACTGACACATTCTGGAGACACCAAAGATTTATCTTACATCTTGTAAAAAAAGGTAAAATAGGTGCCCTTTAATGATAAAACCCACCTGAATTCAAAACATTTACAGTTTTTTAAACACTTGGTACTGCAAATGAATAAGTGTAGCTTATTCAAACCCTTCAAGCTAAAATGTTATTGTACCACTGCAGTCATAAGACACACACACACACACACACACAAAAAAAACCCTGCACTACATCTATTCCCAGCCCTGTTTTACTGGCATTTATTTACAAGGGAGGAGCTGCTTCAAAGCTCCTAAAAATAGCCTGAGCTCAGTCCCCTCACAACTTCAAAAACGTCTGAATGAAGGAGGAGAGGACGTGAGAGGAGTGAGGGCAGAGAGGGGAGCGGGTTAAAGGGAAAGAGGAGAGCAGCGAGCTGGGGAACAAGGTGAGGAAAGACCCGATGGGAGAAGAGGCGATAAAAGAGACAGATGCAGAACAGATGGCAGGCCGGGGGGGAAGAGTGGAAGAGGCTCACCGGGCCACGGACAAAATCGGAGCAGGAGAACTACAGCAGTCAAGGGAAATGAGAGCTGATGAGGACCACCGTAGCTGAGGGACTGGAATAATGACAGAGCAAATGAAAGGGTGAATGATACAGCATTGAACATGGCTCTCATTGTAAAGTAGTTCTAAGCCAAGCTGACGTTAAAGAACTTGTGGCGATGAAAATGAAGTGTTATTGATTGCATTTGTTCTTTTCTGGGCCAAAAAGATGACAGATGACAGACGACAGACAACTGAAATGAAAACGTATGCTCTGCGCCTGTGTGAGAGAATGCATCTTTCCAATCTTTTCCATCTTTATCATTCTTACTGGATAGGTAGCAGCAGTCTGTACTATCATTTCACAAAAGGGAACTAGTGCTGCACACATACAAACAGTAACCAAAGCAGAGTTTGCCTACAATTTTCTCAGTACTTCTCACTAACCACAGAGGACATATTCCTGGATTAACATCCATATTGATCCTGGAACAACATTTTAACCAGCCAATCAGAATTAAGGGATACGTTTGCCGTTAATGTTAAGTTTAGGCTTATGGTTAGGTTTATGCACTTCAACATGATTGTTATCCAACTATCAATCCCTCTGATTTTGGGAATACTTTACAGTTATGGTTGGGTTTAGGGTAGGGAATGTGTATGGATTACATTTTCGAACCAAAATGATTTTCCAGGATCAACATAAACGTTAATACAAGATAGCATTGTACTTGGTAAAATCATGACGTGCTGTACAAATATGACTGATAATCTGTATTGTTTGAAAATATTTATCAAATGCAATGAAAAGACAACAAACTTCTTTGTGTTTCCTCTATATGTTCCTTTTTTGATCTTGTGCACTGATTTGCTACTGAACAGCCAATCAGAGTGCTCTTTCAAAGACAGACTACACTTACTCTACATGCTGAATTGAGCAAACTTCCTCTGATTTGAGCCTGACGAGGGGCAATGTGTGGAACACGCCAAACATATTTTTTTTAAAAATTACCTAAATGATGCAAGTTTACATAATAAAATGAAAATATGCCATAGAGATGGGAGGTTAATGTTTCTGATTAAAGATTAAAAGTGCAAATATTTTTTTATTATATGCATGGGTTGATATGCATTTATAATAAATACTGCAACACTGCAAATCAAAAAGTTAAGGTAACTCAAACCATTTGAGGAAATTGATAGCAACAAACCATTTAAGTACTGTGAACTTAATCCATTTGAGTAAATGAAGCAATTTGAGCACAGTCAAATCCAATAAATGAAGAGAACTCAAACCAACTGAATACTGTAAAACCTATTAAGTTAAGGCAACTCAAACTGTTTGAGGTAACCGATTGCTACAAACCATTTGATTAAAAAAACTAATCTATATGAGTACTGTGAACTTACTCCATTTAAGTTGAAGTAACGAGGTATTTACTTAACTCATCACCTTCTACACTGAGTTCAAAACTCTTTTTAAATGAGTAGAATTAACTTTCAGTCAATTTTTAGTTAACTACACTAATTTCATTTGATAAAGTTGACTGCTGGGTTTTACAGTGTATAATAAAATAGAACTGGCAATTTTTTAATACCAAAAGACTGTAGGGAGTTCCACTCATCATTTAAACCAAGAGTGTCTAATCCTGCTCCTTGAGGACCACTGGCCTGCTTATTTTAGCTCCAAACCCAATTAAACACACCTAAACCAGCTAAACTCTTACTAGACAAACGCAAAACTTCCAGACAGGTGTACTGAGGCAAGCTGGAGCTAAACTCTGCAGGACAGTTACCCTTGAGGACTGAGTTTGGACACCGCTGATTAAAGGGGTCTTATTATGCTTTTTTAACATGTATTGATTCTGTTTGGTGGATGTATAAGAACATGCTCTCATGCTTGGTGGTTCGAGAAATGCATTATTTTTCCCAAAATTGCACTGACAAGCTTGTTAAAATCACTGATGAAGACCAGCCTTCAGAAAAACTAAATGTGTTGTGATTGATTGGCTTTCTCAGTGCATTATAATTAATATTAATAAGTTATGGTCAAATAATATGATCATTAAAATGGGTCACACTTTATTTTGATGGTCCTTTGTTACACTTTGTCAACTAATTCTCATTAGATTATAAGTAGAGTATTAGGTTGGGATTAGGGTTGGGGTTAGGGTTAGTGCAAGTTGACATGTACTTGCAAAGTTTCTTATAGTCAGTTAAATGTCTGTTGAAGGAGCAGTATTCAATTCAATTCAATTCATCTTTATTTGTATAGCGCTTTTACAATGTAGATTGTGTCAAATCAGCAGCACATACAAGATCATTGAAACGGTGTAGTTCAGTTTTCAGTGTTTAGTATCAACAGATATTAAGCAGACAGTCAACTAATACTCAAATGGACCATCAAAATAAAGTGTTACCTTAAAATTATTAAACAAATAATACAAAAAAATTATGAATTTGAGCTGAGAGTATTGGTCAAGATGATTGCACAGAGCCTTTGTACACATATAGTAAGAAATATCAGCAGCAAAGTACTTTCAGAAGGGTGCTCACAAGCGCCCCCTTTATACTATAGTGTACAGTAACTGCAGTATGATTTCTAATTATGCATCTCACATTTTTAGGAGCAAATACATTGTGTGATCATCTCTTAACACCCATCACTCTGAAGTTTGAAAAATGTTATTAGATTTGACAGTGAAACTAAGGCACTAAAGCACAAAGGTTCCTAACATCACAGAGATAACCAGTATTTTTGTATTGATGTGTAAATGATGTCACACTGGTATATGGTTTTTAAAAATTTGTTGTTCTGAATACACAACCTGACAAAAGTCTTGTCGCCTATCCAAGTTTAAAGAACAACAAATACTTACTTGACTTCTAGCTGATCATTTGGTATCAGAAGTGGCTTTTATGAAAGGCAAAGGCCTCTAGATTACGCTTATTTTACAAAAACAAAATATGATCATGTCTTGATTTTTTTTTATTTAATTAGGACAGTAAGGTCTGACTTTGCATAGACAAAAGTCTTGTCACTTAAGAAATAATGTACAGTATAGAATATAAAGTCATGGTGCATGAACTCACTCCCATGAGCTTGGACGTCTGCATCCATACTTCTCTACAATCCCTCAACTTATTAATAAAGTCATCTGGAATGGCAAAGAAAGCATTCTTGCAGGACTCTCAGAGTTCATCAAGATTCTTTGAATTCATCTTCAATACCTCCTCCTCCATCTTATCCAAGACATGCCCAATAATGTTCATGTTTGGTGACTGGGCTGGCCAATCCTGGAGGCCCTTGACCTTCTTTGCTTTCAGGAACTTTGATGTGGAGGCTGAAGTATGAGAAGGAGGGCTATCCTGGTGAAGAATTTGACCTCTCCTGTGGTTCTTAATGTAATGGGCAGCACAAATGTCTTGATACCTCAGGCTGTTGATGTTGCCATCCACTCTGCAGATCTCTTGCACACCTCTATACTGAATGTAACCCCAAACCATATATGTAATCTTTCACCAAACTTGACTGATCTCTGTGCAAATCGTGGGTCCATGCGGGTTCCAATAGGTCTTCTGCAGTATTTGTGATGATGGGAATGCAGTTCAACAGATGATTCACCAGAAAAAAAAAAAATAAAAAATAAATAAATAAATAAAAAAAAATAATAAATCGACCTTCTGCCACTTTTCCAAATCATCAACTAGGAGTCAAGTTGTTATTTGTTGCTCTTACAATTGAGATCGACGTCAAGACTTTTGTCAGGTAGTGTACATTTATGACAATAACAAAATATCATGATACATGTGAAAGAGGCTTTATGGTTAAGTCCAAATCCAAGACTTATTTGTTAACGTGCCACTATGATACTGCATTTAAAATCAAAAGATTTTGGTGAGGAATCCAGTATGCAAGTGAGATGCACAGGTTTAATTGACTTCCTTTCACTGCTGTGTGACTTTAATTAAAAGCAAGCCTTTAGAAAATTAAAAAGTGAAAGAGAAAGCAAGCAAGGAAGAGCTGCAAGAGAGAGAGAGACATGATAATTAACAGAATAAACGAAATGACACAAACGGCATAGCACCTGCCTCTCACCACATCCCCTTCCTCCCCATGCAAGTCCCTCTTTCCCCAATCAATCACAAACCTAATATCATCTTCCTCAATGTAAGCCCTTCCTCTCTCCACTCCACTGTTTATTTATTTAGCCCGAAAGTCCCATTAGGCCCTGCTCAACCTCACTCGCCTCAGCTGCATATAAAACAGCAGGCGTTTTACGGTGCTACTCGATTCTGGAAGTCAAACTTTACCTGTCGAAAGTGCGAGAATAAAATACGACGTGCATAAAAAGAGACTTCTTCAAGCCGTTGATGATTTAGTTTGATGTAGTTTTTCTGCAGTTCGGTTTTAACCTGTCAGGACAGAGTTATTGCCGCGAACTCCTTCACTTAAGCTAGAGTCGTCTGCGGTCAAGTGCATTCTGGTGTATCCGTGGGCCCTACTGTGATTTACTGTAGCTGTTTATTACCGTTTGGTAAAAGACAACTGTACTCACTCATAGAGCGGCGGTGCGCTCAAACCGTCTCTGTCAAGATAACGGCTGATCAATGGCTGTAATTAAAAGGCCGGATCAATTTCAGCTGGGGCAACCCAATAAAAGTTAGGCTCAAACTGCATGGCCTGTAGCCCCATCAGTCCTGAACAAATTCCAAGCTGAGACGAGCCCCTGAGCAGCAAGGCTAATGACATACACAGCACTTTCTGCCTTTCAATTAATCACAAACGCACACAGCAGCCTGACACACGGCACACTCCCAAACACAAAAACCTCCACCTGCCAAGGTTTTGTTTTCCTCTGTGGAAAACTTGTGGCCATTTGCAGTTTTATTTCACTTTTATTTCTTCTGTTTTTCGGAACGTTCATCCTGAAGTGTGTGCTTTCAACACCCAATTGTTAAAAAAAAAAAAAAAAACGTCTTGAAAATGACATTTCAAACAATTATTTGCATATGTGGCAGATCTCAAATATCAACATATCAAATAAAAATGATGTTTGATTATGAGCGACTTGATAGACAATGACGTGTGAGGATTGCTACCACAGGCGCTTTGATTCGAGAGATGCGACAAAGATTATCAGTGAATAATGGCTTGGAAAATGTGTTATTTTTTTTGAATTAGAAATTAATACTTGTATTCAACAAGGAAAGAGGCATGGCATTGATCAAAAGTGACAGTAGATGCATTTATAATGCTACAAAGGATTTTACTAGCATTCATTCATTCATTTTTTTTTCGGCTTAGTCCCTTTATTAATCTGGGGTTGCCACAGCGGAATGAACCGCCAACTAATCCAGCATGTGTTTTTACGCAGCGGATGCCCTTTCAGCTGCAACCTATCACTGGGAAACATCCATACACACTCATTCACAGACATTCACTATAGTCAATTTAGCTTATTCAATTCACCTATACCGCATGTCTTTGGACTTGTGGGGAAAACCGAAGCACCCGGAGGAAACCCACGCAAACACGGGGAGAACATGCAAACTTCACACAGAAACGCCAATTGACCCAGCCGAGGCTTGAACCAGCGACCTTCTTGCTGTAAGGCGATCGTGCTACCCACTACGCCACCATGACGCCCAATTTTGATTTCAATCAAACGCTTTTCTTTTGAACTTACTATGATAATGTATCACACATTAATATCTTTATAAGGAATTTACTTTGACGTAATGAATTTTATAACTCCGTGATGAAGGTAATCAGTTAACTAAATACCTCATTACTTCAACTTAAATGGAGTAAGTTCACAACACTCATATAAATTAGTTTTTTTTTAACTCAAATGATTTGATGCAATCGGTTTACTCAAATGGTTTGAGTTGCCTTAACTTATTGGGTTTTCAAGTACTCAGTAGGTTTTAGTTCTCTTCATGTATTGGGTTTTACTGTGCTCAAATAGTCTCGTTTACTCAAATGGAATAGGTTCACAGTACTTATTAGGATTCGTTTTTGAACTTAAATGGTCTGTTGCAATCGGTTTACTCAAATGGTTTGAGTTACCTTAACTTATTGGGTTTTACAGTGTGAAAACTGTATATTCCATCAACCTATCTTGCAGTTGACCAGCCAAACATTTAAGTGCAATTTGCAGCAATCACCAGTTTTCCCAATGTAATCGAAGCGATCGACTGCACGCACATCGCTATAAAGGGGCCATCTAAAGACTAATTTGCTACATGAATCGGAAACATTTCCATTCAATAAATGTGCAAATAATATGTGATGCTCAAATGCGCTTAACATAATACACACACTTATTAATGATTCCTACTTGTCTTCCTTGTCATGAAGAGTAGGCAAAATCTGATATGTAGAGGGGGAAAAAAGAAGGATAAGTTCATCAGACGCTGGATTTGAACCGGGTTCATGATCGATCGTGTCAAAACATGTTGCCATGCGCTTTATGAGCTACGCCACTCCCGCTGCTGTTTGCCGCTCTCTTTAGTTATGTTGTGTCTGTCAATCAAACGGTGATGGGCGGGAATCACTCAACTAGCTTTTGTTATTAATTCCGGAGGACAAACTTGCAAATAACAGTTTTTCTCCAGTCTAACTCCGATAGGAGCACCTCCTATTCAAATTCTGTGAAGTTTCTCTTTTTGCTTGCTTTTGTCATTGTTTTTTTCATTTGGTTTTGCCAAAGTAGAGGCATTACCATATTTATTAGGGGGAGGAGGCAGGGAGGGGTTTTGCGCTCAGTTTCACGTTAATTTGGATATACAAAGAGAATATGCGTGGGATTCCGCGACTGCAGTGTTTCATATATACCTCTGAATTTTTTACTGCATACGTGATGTTTTAGTATGAATTCAATGCAAGTCTTTGTACATGAGGCCCCAGATGTTTTCTGACTGCAATGGTAAATTGGCCAATTTTACAGCTGATAAAAACATGTTTACAGCCTGGTACAAAAGATGGTTTTAGTGCATATAGCTAATATAACCATGACAACTGTGAGGGGGTGAATTTTTTTATGACTCATCAGTTTCGTTTTTATTATGTTTAATTAAGACTGCATAATTAAGGGCATGGCCACTGACTTGAGTGACCGATAAGTCTCGCTGCTCGCTGTCTCATCACCTCAGCTGATTCCAGCTGTTTAGCTGCTGAACTCGACAACTACAGAAAATTTTTGTTTTGTTTTATGTTGCTTGTCAACTGCCTTTTGGAATTATTTCCTACAATTATCAGATAATATGGCATGCTTAATTGTGTTCACAAACCGTTCAATTTGCCTCCTGTTCCCAGGTGAGTGAAATTACTTATATACTTATAAAATGTATCTATAAATGTATTTGTCATTAATATCATTAATAATTTTCTTTAGACCTGTAAAGCACTCCAGAATCTGACAGATTGATTAGTTGTAGGCTCTAGAAAAGTAATCTGAAATGTTGTCATACAGTTTTATGCCTGGATTTCATAAATAGCATTTACTAACACAGACTATATTTGAAGTATTTGGAAGTAATTTGTGTTTTTCTCCTGTAGAAAAACGTCATAAGAACAATGCTTAGTGGCTCAATGTGTTACAACAGTGTTTTTAAAAGACTAAACATTTTATGGATATAGTATATAACCAAGCAGATGTATTCAGAATGCAAACGAGTCACAGGTAATAAAGTATTAAGCATTTCTCTCAAAGAAAAGCTTATCTAAGCAAAATGCTAGCAGGTGTCTGTAGCTCTACTGACGCTCCGCCTCTTTGCCCTTATTTGGTCACCCCCCGGTGGGTGCGATGACGCACAAACATAATGGGGAGGGTTGGCCACGCCTACTTGTTGCTTTATTTGTACTCTACAGAAACCTATGGGTGACGTCACTAATACTACATCCATATCTTTTACAGTCTATGTTCCCACCCTGTGGGGTGTGGAGCCAATTGTATCTGTGTTTCTAGCTCATGCTTGGATTGTCAATATCTAAAAACATCAAAGCAGGGGTTAATTTGTGCCGGAACAAGCCGGATCCGAAACCTCTGAAATCTGATCTGTCGCCTCATTTTACAGATCCCCTCTCCTCACACACTCTTCACTTTCGTTTGCGACACCTCTCCCTCCTCAGGTAACATGCCGGGTCTGTTACTCTAATCTGTTCTAGAACCTCACAATTTACAAATTAAGAACTGCATCAAACTATCTGTGGTCTCTAAAATCTTACAGGTCTCAGCAACTAACATTCTTCAAAATATCTTTTGTGTGAAACTCATAAAGGTTTAAAACCACATGATGTAGAGTAAATTATGAGCTAATTTTCATTTAGGGTGAACTATCCCTTTAATTGGCCGAGATTAACCCACAGCAAAGACCCTTGTTCTTTGCGGTAGGGAGAAGTGATTGTGTGGCCTGGAGCTGGGCCAGAAAACATTTGCTATGTGGGATATAATGTATTGCTGTAAATCGTCCAATAATCTTTAATCTTTAGTAAGATGTTGTTTAAGTGCTTAGTTTTGGGCTCTGAGATTTTAATTATGGTGGTCAAAACACAATGCAGTGCAGTTGGACTACAATTTTAAGAAAAGCTGCTGCTAAATCAGTCATCAAATCAGAAAAATGTCTCAATAAACCCTGGAATATATGAAAAGGCATTAAAATATGGGTTAAATAATGTATCTTGTCATGTAGTGTAACAAGTGTGGTGTATGTATTGGCAACAATCATATTCTGACCTGTGCATTTTAAAATATTTTTTAATACATATAAACTAATTCTATACCAAATGGCATTATTTTATATTTCCACTGAAAAAATAACAGCACATTTGGAATGAGGATTGAGGAGTAAACAACTGAACAACCCCTTGAAGTAAAATAGGGGCTATTATCTCTGTTTAAATGACCATATCATGTTTATTAACGTCTCATCAAGTCCACATATTCTCCAGTTCATTTCTACAGTTACATCAGCCCATAATCTCTTTTTTCAATTTGCATTGACTATTGTTATACAGAAATGACACTGGAGAACATCATAATCCTCCAATAACATCTGCTTAATCACCTTGTTGCAACCGTTACCGAGTCACTGAATCCTCTGTCCCCCGTGTCCCCAGGACCAAATAAACATTCTCAATAATGAGCCGCCAATTAATCACAGGCTGGAGGACGTCCCACACAAAAGCAGGTTCACACTGAGGGCGATGCACATGTGCACTGGATTGAGGACTCTTACGCTAATGAGTTTTGAAGAATCAGCGGCAGACGGAAGCTCTCGTACGCAAGTGTTCCTCATCTCTGCAGCACTCTAAATGTCTGCTTTGAGAAACAGACATTCAACATGAGATTACTGCACCAGGAATTCACTATAAGTAAAGGCTCTATAATTAATTTGCTTAGGCATGCTGCTTCTGGGTTCCACAATGAACATTTTAGTGAAGAGTTTTTAAAATAATCATTTTTTTCTTAGTATGAATAATATTTTAATAATGTAAAGCTGTAAAAATGTCACAAGCTAGACTTTCCAATCATAAACAGCTGACAGCAATTACAACTTGAAAAATTAACCAGAACTGCATTTTAAAATAAATGAAGTTATTCAATATTCAACTAATATCTAGACTGTACAAATTATTTGTTGATTAACAGTTTCCGTATTTTGTGATTCACAAATGTTTTACATTTATTTATGGTTGTGAATTGCATTATGGGAGCTTGATCTTTGCTCGGTCGACTTTTGCTGTTGAAAATTCAACTCTACAGTTTAACAAAGTGACTTTTATTGACATTTTAGTGGTATAATATTGGGTATAAGAAATAATACAGAGAGAAATAAGTCTGTAAAATAACAGAAAATGTTTTTGTACTGTAATATTCAACACCAACCCAGACAATCTATCAATCTAAACTAGTAAAAATGTAAATAAAAGTCACTTTTTTGTACCTTTTCGAAGTTAAACGTTTTTGGAAGAAAGATCAAGGCCCCATAATGCAATGCAAAATCACAAATAAACAATGCAAATAAAAAACATAAAATCCCAAAATATGGAAAACTGCTAATTTATGTATATTTTTACAGTGTAGAAAAAGTATTTGTTTCATTGTATATTTGCTTTTGAAGCAAAAACTGCATTACTATCTATTATGAACAAGGTATTTGTTATATGCTTTCATTGTTGATCAACTTAATGTAAAATTATTGTTACATTACATATTTGCTTAATGAAGTAGGGAAAAGAAAACTTAAAGGTGCAGTAGATGAACTGCCTATTTGCTAATCGGTTAGCATAATATGTTTAAAACACAGTCCCTCCCCTGCCGTCCAATGCCACGTCTCCTGCTCATTAAAGATCACAGAGACCCATTAGATCATGTCATTCACCAGTTAGAAAACTTTATAGTACTTTATAATACTACAATTCTGAACAAAAAAACTGTATTATATGTAGCATGTTTTCAGTCATGTAGTTAGCAAGCAAAACTTGTATAATACATCTATTATAGTTTATAATATTATATAAAATATAGTTATATAGTTAAAATTATACGGTGTCAAAAGGAAGCCCTATGTTAACGGTGTCCAGAAGCGCAGTCGACTTCTCTGTGCTCGGAGGCATCTGGGATGGACCACAACACAGTGCAAATGTGTACTGTGGTAAGATGAATCAGCATTTCAGGCCAAGTCAAGAGGATTTCAGCCAAAATAAATAAATAAATAAATAAATAAAAATACAACACAGCCTGAACACAAATTTGAAAGAAATTCAAGCTAAAATCACAAAGACGTTCATCTCATCCATCATCATACAGTATATCTCGCCTGACTGAATCACTTCTTCAGCTTTTGTCAGACAACAATCAAAGACACTGAGCTTCAATGCCAAGATAAAGGCTGACGCTTAGACATTGTTGCTCACTATAAGCCATCATCTGTTGATTTGCTGTCTCTCAGTCATGTGTGTGTCATGTGAAGGATCAGTGGTGTCAGTGACGGATCTCCCTCTGTCTTTCCTACTGCAGCTTTTCCTCGACATCAACTTTAAAACAAAGGAGAGAAGGGAGAGCCTCAATCTTTCTCTCTCTCTCTCCGCCTCCTTGCTCTCGTGCGCCGTGGGAGGCTGCGCTGCTTGTGAGACGGAGTTCAAACTTCTGCTCTTTTTTTATTTTGCTCTGCTTCTCCTTTCTCTCTCTTTCTCTCTTTTTGCCAGGAGCAACACGCTTTCTGCAAACTCATGCTGACAGAGACCGCATCTCTCTAAGACACGAGCCCATACTATCCATGAGGCAAGAGGCGAAGCATTTGCCAACGCTTTAACAGCCTAATACAAGTGTCGTATTTGACATGCAGAAAAAAAGTTGGGCTAACCAAATATAAACAGGCTGACAGCAAGTTCAAGTTCACTTGGATGAAAAAAGGACAAGTAAATAAGATAGAAAAAAGTGGAAAAATAATTATGATGATTTATTGCAGTATGGAGTTATAAACAAAGTTGGATAATATGCTAAAAATGCTGATGAATAGGCAATAATATCAGATTAATGTAACATTTTCACAGACTTGATTATTAAGGTAAGCAAAATAATGTAAATTCAATTCAAAACTGAATTAAGAATGGGTAATGCTAATAAAATATTACCATATACTCTTCAAAAATGTCATTTAAATAACGTAAATGTAATTTAAATATTTATTAGAATACACTGCTACATAAATATACTGAATATATAATGCATATTATTTTAATTCTGTAATGGTAAGTTGGTTTCCCATTATAATTTTTAATCAGTCAGCATTAAAACTATAATAATTGGGTAACACTTTATATTAAGGGTCCAATATAATGCATTAATTAAGCACTAATTAGTGGTTCATCTATTCACAATTAAGCATTAGTTAAAAACAAAAGCACTAGTAATTAATAGTTAACTAAGCATTTTAAAGGTCCCGAATAATGCATTAGTTAAGCTTAGTTAAACTTGTAAATCATGAATAACTTGTTCACAATCATGCATCAGTAAAGCATGAGCAAACACATAATTCATTATTACCTGAACATAAAAGGCATTTTAACCGTTATTTAGAATTTAATAAGCCATATATTATTTATTTGATTCATTGTGTAAGTTAACTGAACAACAAGCTAGTAATTATGTTTAATTACTGCTGGTTTGCAGCTAAAACAGTGTAATAAACACAGTTAGCAGCTAATTAAGGCTAACATGTCATTAATTCAGTACTAATAAAGGCAATTTGACTCCCTATTCTAAAGTGAAAGCTATATCCACATGAATTATGGCACTTACTGGGTGTGATTAGTGACAGCCACGGAACTTATAATACAAGATATATAATAGAAAAAAAAGCAGTCTATTCTATTTCCAATAATTGCATTGTACTTTGAAATGCTTGTAAATAAAAACTAAATGATTAAATATAAAAATACAGTAAATTCTATAATAATTATTCATAGATAAGTAAACAATATTTTTATTTCTTTAGTAGAGCAACACGTATATTTACAAACAAACATAAGAAAATACTATTTTTACTATTTTTAACTTGGGGTATATGTATGTGCATACAGTTGAAGTCAGAATTATTAGCCCCCCAGTTTATTTTTTTTTCCCCAATTTCTATTTAACAGAGAGAAGGTTTTTAACACATTTTTAAACATAACAGATTTGATAACTCATTTCTAATCACTGTTTTATTTGATCTTTGCCATGAAGACAATAATCAATAATATTTCACTAGATATTTTTTAAGACACTTCTATACACTAAGTGACATTTAAAGGCTTAACTGGTTTAATAAGGTTAACTAGGCAGGTTAGAGTAATTAGGCAATTATTGTATAATGATGATTTGTTCTGTAGACTAATTGAAAAAAAATATAAAGCTTGAAGGGGCTAATCATTTTGTCCTTAAATGGCGTTTAAAAAATGTAAAACTGCTTTTATTCTAGCCTAAATAAAAATCTCCAGAAGAAAAAAATTTATCAGACATACTGTGAAAATTTCTTTGCTCTGTTAAACATAATTTGGGAAATATTTAAAAAAATAAAAAAAAATAAAATATCAAAGGGGGACTAATAATTCTGACTATAAATAAATAAATATATATATATATATATATATATATATATATATATATATATATATATATATAAATAAATACACATACTGTACATACACACACACACACATTATATATAGTAATGCATTGTATGAATAGATGTTTCGCTGGAAAACAATACAAAATGATTTTTGAAGTGTATGTGTCTGTTTGGCCTCTACTCATTTTCAAGCTCTCAAACAGTCTGGCAGTTCTGCTCTAGAGAGCGTGTATCAGTCGGGAAAATTATAGTCTTTAAACCAGGTGCTGAATAAATCAGTCGTGATAACAGAATTCATTCTGGGAGAGTGAAAAAAAGCAGCTCATTATGCTTTATATTGGAGCTGTGAGTCTTTATTTCCTGCAGAAGACCAGCCACTCACGCAAAATAAATGTCTTCAATACCCACGAAATTACAACATGTCATGCAACATGCAGAGTAATACAAAAGAGAGACAGACCCATCTGCACAAAGCGTCAACGCACCTTTATCTCCAATTGTTTATCTGTGATTGAACAGAGCACAGATCTTCTTCTAAAACAGCCATGAAACCCATGACGGAACGTGTAATTTGGACCATTTTGTTCTACTTTGTGAATCGGCGTATACTGAGAGAGCCTGAAAGCAAGGGAACACTCTGTTCAATCGCCTGGTGGAAAAGGATATTAACATGGCTACAGCAGCTCTATACTACATAACTGTCTCAAATTAATGCATACAAACACAATATTTGTGTTGGTTTGTAGCACCATTTACAGGGACCAAGAAACTGCAATCAGTCATGCAGGTCTTTGTTACACCTGGCTTCCTGCCTAGTTTCCTTTTGTGGAAGACAAACGTAAAACAGGTTTGAAACAATGCGAGGGTGATTAAATAATGAACGATTTTCATTCATTATTCATTTAACAAGCCTTTTTGCCTCAGATCACAATCAGATAGCACTTAATCACAATTAAAGTCAGCTATAAATGCACACGAGCTGCACTGTTACCATATTACTTTAACATCATTCACAGGTAAGTGAAACACAACACTGACTATTACATTAAATGGAGTTAACTTGTTAACAAAGGTTCAGCAGCAGGACCACGCCTCACTTTGCCTTCTTAACCAATCACCTACTCCCTAAAACGTATTTAAGGCAGACCAGCCCTTTAGCACTGTTCTTCTTGTTCTCTCGAACCCACCCTCCTCTAATTTCTTGCTTCCCATTAACAATGCTTATAACCCTCTCTTTCCTTCTAGGTTGAATCAGGGGATCTAATCACTATATTACTACTACATAGCCAATATATTACTGAGTCTCTGGGCATCATCGTAGGATGCCCGATCAACCTACCTACCTGTTCACTGTTTATCCTCTTACTTCAGTACCCCTTCATCCCACTGTTCCCTTACCATCTCTTTCATCCCTACAATAAAGTCTAGCTCAAAGTGTGGCGTGGTCCATGCTGATGAAAATCACATTTATAATGTATGCCCTATTCTGATGAATTAAATGGCCATGTTTTCATCTGCACTGTAAAAAAAAAAAAAAAAAAAAAAAAAACTGACAGCCATGGCTTGCAACAATTTTACTGTTAAAAATTGGGTTTCATTCCTAAATTTTATGGTAAACCATATTTCATTATTATATAGTGTTATAGGGGAGAGCAGGGCACAAAGTAACGTGGGGTAAAATGTAAGAGTTTTAAGGTATTTGCTCAGCGTTAACCATGGCATGCTTCCAAGGTTTTCACCACAGTGTCGGCAGACGTCTTCCTGCCAATTATTGAAAAAGTTCGGTGAAATTTAGATGAGAAACACAGGAGAAAACATTTTTGCAGCATATAAGTATTTTTTATTCTAGTCAATTTTTTTTATATTAAGAAAATCTGTGAACGTATTTTAGTAAAAACTTATATTGTTGTGTTTACCATCTTCTAGGCTAAAAAATTAAACCATTTTGAAAGATGTAAAAAACACACAGTGACTGCTAGCCAGTTTTGAGGAAAACATGACACAGCGGGGTTAGTTGTAACTGTTGGACTTCAATTAAACTAACAAAATTATTGTTGAATATTGAGTGTAATGTTGGGAACTTTTTATATAAAAATGTTTTTTAATAGAATTTTTTTGCTAATAATGCCAAAAAATTTTATGTATATTAATGGATAAATGGATAATAATGCTAGTAAATCCAAATGTGTTTATTCAGTAGATAAATAAATAAACTGTGCTATGTAGAATAAAAAATAAATTGAGCTAAGTACTGAGGAAATATAGCTACTATTTCAAGTAATCAGAAACTAAATTAACTGTGTGAAATCTGCCTGTATAAGCATTTGTTACAACTAACCCTCTGTCTGTTACAACTTGCTCCACAAGAGGGGTAAATTTTAACATTTGTACTTCTAAGAATACTGCACAGAAACCCTAAGTCCAGCGATCATACAACCAGTGCTCATTTGTAGGAGAGGCTTCTATATTGTTGGTAAAAAAAAACAAAATGACTTAATCCTATTACTTTGTTCATTATTTGGCCAAAACCAAAAAGTGTTCCTTTGTGCTCCGCTCTCCACTACAACATTGTTTTGAAGTACTAATCCATACAAAAATACAACCAAAAGTATGTGGTCACTACAGTATCCTACTTATGTTCCGTTTTTAAGTAAGGAAATGTAATGTCCCTGGTGCTGTTGTTTACTTGTTATCCAGCTTAACAATAAAAAAACACTCACTTATATGTTTTGTATTAAAACGGAAAAGCATAATAAAAGGGATACATCTGTCATACAGCACTATTGTGGCTGCGGTGTGTCATGTGACAAACATGACGCATCGAATCCACTTTAATGAAAATATATTAAACAAACTCGATTCAGGGAACCATTTAGCAGAAAATGGCGTGTTTTACTATAAATTTTAGACCTAAGGCGCAACCATCTTGGAAAGTCGCTGTGTCTGACGTCACGCGGTTGGTTGCGTTTCCTTCACTGAACAGAAACAATGGAAGTAAAGGAGACTGTAAAGCCTAATTTAACCCAGTGCGTGAAGTTGTGGGTGTAGAGCTGCTGCAAATACAAGCATCAGATGTGTGTCTAATATAAAAGTATAGATATTTATTCTATTTTATTTTTATCCCATTTTAATTACAGATCATTTGATGCGCTTTGATTCACTCTCTGTATTACGCTGCCTGACTGCCTGTCTGGGTTTCCACCATGATTGTAACAGACTGAACACAGAGACTGGACAGTTTAACCCAATGCATGAAGTTGTGGACGAGCATCACAGAGCTGGTGAAAATACAACAATTACAAGCATTTAACAGACTTCAGTTGTGTATTTTTCTTTTGTTAACACTGTTCGTTTGATGCGCAGTCGTCCACTCTCTCACGCTGCTCCAGCGCTGCCTGACGAGGGCATTTACAGCTAGGCTAACGCAACAATTAAAATCATACATGACTTCATGCTTTACTAAGTCACATCTGTGTGGGTTATGTCAAGACATATTCCCTTATCAAGTCAATCAACTAGACCTCTCAACACGTATGAAGGATAAAACCCTGCCATAAGAAACACTGCGCTGATCTTAGTTTAGTTTGAACACGAGCGGAGGTGAGGGAGGGACTGCAGTGAAAAGTGAAAGTACCCGCCCCCATTACATCAGCACCGCCGGACCTAGTTGAAACTTCAAGCAGTCAGGCAGCATAATACAGAGTGAATCACTACTGACGTAATGGGGGCGGGTACTTTCACTTTTCACTGCTACCCTCCCTCACCTCCGCTCGCGTTCAAACTGCTTAAAACATATGCTGGATAAGTTGGCGATTCATTCCGCTGTGGCGACCCCTGATGAGTAAAGAGACTAAGCGAAGGAAAATAAATAAACGAATGAATGAATGCATGAATGAATAGAGAGCTGTAATATGTTATTACAATTATAAAAACAAAACAATTGTGATGATGTCAGTTTATGGGGTCATTCTGATATAAGATTATATGAATAAAATTGTTCATGGAAGTTATTTTTTTCCAAGTTACAGCACATAAGTGTTTATTATTTATGTACCTTAAGTTGGGCTATCACAGCTCTTTTTATTTTGTGTTCTCTTTTCTTTTCCAGGCTATTTTAAGGAGCTCTTTAACATTATCTACTGTAAAAATGTAAGATACAATTATACATAAAAAATAATGCTGTTAATACTGTATTTGTTATGATGCAGCATCATTCTCATAATAAAACTGTTCATAAAACCTAAAACTAGGTTTTAAAGTTGTATTCAGATTCTAGTTAGGTTTTTTTGACACTTTATTGACACTCACACTTTATTTTATTGATTTATTTTGTTTGTGTATGCACTGTTCCTGTTCTCAAACACATAAAACCTACTGTCAACATTGCTACCAAAGCCAATATGTGATAATACCAGCTAAGTGCATGTGAAACAATCAAAAGCTCTTTGTGAAATTCAATAGATCTGTTCACAGACACATTGGTGTTTTTTTCCCTCCTTCTTTGATCTGTGCAATGAAGAACACGGTCAGCAGTGTGGAGAGGGAAATGTCCACGGTCTCAGCTGTCCATTTTCAGACATGTTATCATAAAGCAACCAGACATACACAAACACAGAATTATTGCACCACAGCCACTCATCCTAAAAAGGCAAACCACCAACACGGCACCACCAAAATAACACTACAACTCATTTATCACACAGCTTCTGCCTGACCCCACAACACCCCACTGTACTCTAAATGTAATGCATTTACAAAAATCACTGAACGACTATAGATCACATCAGCCTTAAAAAGGTACATTTTTGGATCAGAGGTTGCTTTATTTGGTTTCAAAAAACACTTAGAGGAATAAAAAAGGATCATCTTTCAAATAAAAAGCATTTTCTGAACAAACAAACAAAACAAAAATCTTAATAAAATACTGAATGAATGAATGAGGTTTTGTTCAGTCTTTCACATTAAATGTCAACCAATGTAACAACAACTATAAAAATAAATTAACCACGAGAAAATCTATTTAATTGTGCATTTCATTTTTTCAACATGGCATGAAAATCCTTGCAAACAAAAATATTGTAAATCTCATTTTACCAGATACAAGCGACAAATAAGTATACAGTATGTGGGTGTAAAAACGAATGTAAATAAAATATGTAACTTTACACAAAATGAAATGTTGGATTTTTAACCATTTATTTTGGTTTGAACCACTCAATCAGTAAACAAACTATTTAGCCAGCAGCTAGCTCTTCGAAACTCTCACATGGTCACCCACTAAAGCTCAGCAGGGCTGCAACTGGTCAGTACCTGGATGGGTGACAACATGGGAAAGCTAGGTTGCTGCCGGAAGTGGTGTTAGCCAGTGGTCCGTGGATCAATTGGTAGCGGGCTGCACAAAAAAAATCATTAATTAAGTTTTATTTATTACCCGAGTCTGAACAATCATTTATTTTGAAAAGTCTTGAAAAATGACCGGATTTTCTTGCTTACATCTCGGTCACTTGAGCGCCCAAATTTAACCCTCAAGCAGCAAAAAGAGTAAGAAACAGACGTCTTTGGAAAGTTTCTTTGCTAAGGAGAAAATACCCAGTGAGGGATCCGCAACCCATCTGTCAACAAATCAGGTGAATCCTTCATGCCTGTGCAAGAAGATCAACTGCTGGTGATCACAAATGACTGTGGCCTTTTAGAGACCGTTCGCATATCGAGTCTTTTCTAGAGTTCGCGCAAGTTCGTTATTTCCAATGGAGGTGCACGGCTTGTGCGCACAAGCACCAAGACGCGCTTGCACCTTCCAGACAGTTGAATGAATCTCACGAGCGCCAACCACACCGCAAGCTACGTGACAAGAACTGACCAATCAGCTTCAGCTTGTGTGGAATATACACATTTCAGAAGACTAACTATCTTAGAAAAACACAGAACACCCAAACACGACAGTGCTTTGTAATTTTAACTTTTTGTAAAATAAAACTTGTATCAGAGTGACAGCAATGTTTTGTCAGATTGTCAAAACAAGTCGCCCACCTATCACCCCCCCAACCGCCTCCCCTCCGCCGCAGCCAAATTGTCAAGCGTTGACCGGTCCGCAGTGATAAAAAGGTCGAGGTCCACTGCTGTTAATGATACCAGCAGCGCTCAACCTGCAGTCTGAGTGGGTCGTAATGCCCCTGTATATGGATGGGGACTCTTTAGGATGAGACATTAAACCGAGGTCCTGACTCTCTGTGGATGTTAAAAATCACAGAATGTCCTTCGAAAAGAGTAGGGGTTTAACCCCGGCATCTTGGCCAAATTTGCCCACTGGCCTCTGTCCATCATAGCCAATCCCCATATCATAATTGGCTTCAGTACTCTGTCTCCTCTCCACTAATCAGCTATTGTGTGGTGTGCAGTCTTGTGCAATATGGCTGCCGTCACGTCATCCAGGTGGATGCTCTACACTGGTGGTGGATGAGGAGATCCCCCCCAAAAAATATATAAAGCGATTTGAGTGTCTATAAAAGCGTTATATAAATGTAAGGAATTATTATTATAAACAAAATATGTAACTTCAGAGAAAATGAAATGTTAGAGCCATTTATTTTGCTATGCACCACTCAATCAATAAACAAAATATTTAGAGATTTTATTAAAATAATATAGTACAATGGTATTTAAAAAGCCACTGAGTTCTGTGGCAGAATTTTTTTTTTTTCTTGGCAAAATTTCGTTAGACCCTGAACTAAATAACCTGGGATAAGCCATCAATAAATATTTTGAATACCAAGCTACCAGATGAAGGGGACAAGAGGGGATGAATACTTTGGGGATGAATAATTTTAACCATTTGTTTTGGTATGTCCATGTTAATCATTTATCAATTCAAAAAAAGATATTTGGAGATTTTGTTTAAAAACACATTTATTTTCTTCATATTTATCCTCAACACAAATTAGGACTAGTCTGGCTTGTCTTATTTATTTATTTTTATTGTACAATTATTAAACCTTGAACTTAAGCGTAACTTTGAAAAAAAATCAATAATTTAAATGAGAAAAATAGTGTAAATGCCATAGGGCACTTAAATTCAAATATTTTGAAAAGAAATGTGCAAAACTATTAAAATGCAATCAAAACAACATTCTTATTATTTGATAAATTACAGTACTTGAAATATTTTAGCAAAAAGAGACAATCTTCTCAAATTTTCTCAAATGTTTTTGTCTTTGATGAGAAATACGTGTTCATACTATTGAATTCTCAGCCAATTTTGGCAAATCTATAAGCACAGCCTAAGGTATTGTAGGCATCTCCTCTAAACATATTCACAGGCTTTCATCTGTTTCAGGAGAATACAGAAAACTGAAATCTCCATTTGCTTTACATTTAATCAGTTTAGCATCCATCATAAACATTAAAGACATTACATTTATAATCGTTCCTTCATATAGAGTGGTAAAACAAGAGCAACCAGGAGGTCTGGCAGATGCAAGGAATGTCTGTAACGCCTTAACTTTAATCTGGGAGTAAAAGCGTTTGAGCACTACTCCCATCTGGTAAGATGGCGTGAAGAGAAGGCTGCAATAGACATGTTTAAAAAAAAAAAAAAAAAAAAAGTCTGGAGGCATGTCTCTCTGACGTCTGCCCGGGGGACACAGAGCCCCACATCAGAGCCCATGGTGCTGACAGTACTGAGAAACACAGACCTGTGAGTGGCACTGCATCACTGGGGAGCAAACACACGCACACACACAGCCCAAATACAGGTGGAAAACTATGGGGGAAAAGACTTTGACAGCTCATACGGAATAGGAGCCGCGTTCCTCCAAGGACATTTCTCAGCACTGTTTGTATGTAATGCAAAGATGAGAGAGAGGGAACGAGAAAGAGAGGGGGAAAATACCTTGTAGAGTGGCAATTTCAAATCCTGTGCCAACTGAGATCGGTTAGTTCATGCAATAGCTAATATTCCAGAACTAATTATACATATACTCATTTTAAATACACACTCTGGGGCTTTCACAAGTATTAAGTTATCAAGGACAAATGTGACTTCTGCTTAAGAGAATAAAGAATGAAGAAAAGCCCATCCATGGATGCATAATTAATAAATGAAATGGTTAATAAAACTCCACCAATCAGAGAGTTGAAATGAGCAAAGTGCATGTAAGTGTGTATTTTTGCACATAACATTTTTTATACGCAATTTTCATTCATTTTCTTTTTGGCTTAGTCCCTTTATTAATCTGGGGTTGCCACAGCGGAATGAACCGCCAACTCATCCAGCATATATTTATTTTACGCAGCGGATGCCCTTTTAGCTGCAACCCATCACTGGGAAACATCCACACACTCATTCACACACATACATTACAGACAATTTAGCTTACCCAATTCACTTATACCACGTCTTTGAACTGTGGGGGCAACCGGAGCACCCGGAGGAAACCCACGCAAACACAGGAGAACATGCAAACTCCACACAGAAACGCCAACTGACCCAGCCGAGGCTCTAACCAGTGACCTTCTTGCTGTGAGGCGATTGTGATACCCTCTGCGCCACCATGCTTCCACTAAATTACATGTTTGGAATCACCAATAATATTAAACGACCGTCTCTTTAGTTTCATTTCTAAACATTTGAATCTCACAAGATCTGCAGAAACTCATGTCTGGTCTGAGCCCCTCCCCCAGAGAATCATCAGTCAATAGGGATCGATGATTGGCTCCTGTAATAAAAGGCAGGGCTTCGTTCACCATACTGACCGTTACGTTTTCCCCATTTAAAACTGTATGAATGACATGTTTTGTGTATTCTATAGCCTTCGGTTTTATACACTACAAAAAAAGTTGACTCAACTTAAAATAGTAAAGCAAAGTGCTGCACAGCTTATTTGAGTTGATTCAACTTTCAACCCAACTACATTTGAATTGATTTAAGTTGAGTAAAGCCCCTGTCAGATCACATGATTTTTATTGTCAGTTACGAAAGTCACTATGTCAGATCATGCGATTATGTATATATATATATATATATATATATATATATATATATATATATATATATATATATAAAAATCGTCAGTCAATAGCAATCTATGATTGGCTCCTGTACTAGAAGGTGAGGCTTCATTCGCCATATTGTCCATAACACATTCCCTATTCAAAACTCTACAAAAAGTTGCCCTAAAAATGTCATGTTTTACAGCAAACAACAACTTTACATATATCAGGGTTGACACGATACTGGAATTCCATACCAATCGGTACTGAAATTTTTAAAACGTCCATTTCCTGCAGACATTTGAACGTTGTTGAGCACATTCTTAAACAACGCCTGATTTGCCATTGTGTTCACATGCTCAACAGAAATGACTGTGATTGGCCGTGAAGGTCATTAATTGACTGAACTTATCGCTGTTTACAGAGTGTAAATACAGATACAGGGACACTGGAGAATTTTAAAGTCACGTCGATCAGCTGCTTTGTCTATAAGCTGACATACAAGCGATCTGCTGATAAATCGGATTAAATATTTAAAGTTTAATGTTATTATTCACATCACAGCCTTAATAAATCACTCAAAGCACTTTAAATTAAGTATTTTTTGTTTTACTAAACTGCTGAATTTACTAATAAATTTAAATTATTAAACATCAATGCTCTAATTACACAAACACAGAAAACAAATCAAAAGAGTAATGTGAGATATGTACCTAGGGCTCAAGAGAAACTGATCTATTTAAACTCTCAACCAAAGCAATAAAGCTGATATTGTTCTGGCGTTCTCCTGTGTGTGGCTCACGGCATCATCATTGCATTCATACACCTGACAGTGGATCCGCCGTTCAAAGCTCGCTAGAGAAGGTGAAAGAAGGGACAGTTATTAAAACAGCTCAGCTCTCCGGTGCCTCACTGTGTCCTTCTCCTCCATCTGCCCTCCTTAGCCTAAACCCAGTCAATTAAAATCAGACTTGTCAGATCAAACGGACTTCCATTTACTTTCGCACACATAACAACCCCCTGAAGAATGTAAGGAGGCTGAAGAGCGCTGCCTTTTATTCACAACTAGAGACGGATCAGCAGAAGAAAGCTGACGTTCGAGGACAAGCGAGTGCTCTGCCCGGAGATCCCATGATGCACTGGCTGCTCGATACGTCCCTCACAGCTGCTCTGGTTCAATTAGGAAAGTGGTCTGTGAGGCCGTTTGATCTGCTTGAGGAGCTAGAGAATAAGCTACGATCTCCACATGAATGCGGGATGATTCTCACACACACACACACACACACACACACACACACACACACACACACACACACACACACACACACACACATAAATATAAAGGAGGGTCATCTGAATCTTTTGTTTGCATACAAGTCATAATTTATGTAATAGGTAAAGATATGGCACTTATGGACAGACTGTATATGCAAATTAAATAACAAGACTTGGGTAAAACCCCAATTCAACATGTGTAATATACACTCACCTGCCACTTTATTAGGTGCACCTGTCCAATTGCTCGTTAATGCAAATTTCTAATCAGCCAATCACATAGCTGCAACTTAATGCATTTAGGCACGTAGACATGGTCAAGACGATCTGCAGTTCAAACAGAGCATCAGAATAGGGAAGAAAGGTGATTTAAGTGACTTTGAATGTGGCATGGTTGATGGCGCCAGATGGATTGGTCTGACTATTTCAGAAACTGCTGATCTTCACGCACAACCATCTCTAGGGTTTACAGAGAATGATCCGAAAAAAAAAAAAAAATATCCAGTGAGCGCCAGTTCTGTGGGCGCAAATGCCTTGTTGATTCCAGAGGCCAGAGGAGAATGGCCAGACTGGTTCGGGCTGACAGAAGGCAACAGTAACTCAAATAACCACTTGTTACAATCCAGGTATGCAGAAGAGCATCTCTGAATGCACAACATGTCTAACCTTGAGGTGGATGGGCTACAGCAGCAGAAGACCACATCGGGTGGCAGCTAAGAACAGGAATCTGAGGCTACAATTCACACAGGCTTACTGAAATTGGACAATAGAAGATTGGAAAAACGTTGCCTGGTCTGATGAGTCTGATTTCTGCTGTGAAATTTGGATTGTCGGATCAGAATGTGGCGTCAACAACATGAAAGCATGGATCCATCCTGCCTTGAATCAGCAGTTCAGGCAGGTGATGGTGTAATGGTGTGGGGGATATTTTCTTGGCACACTTTGGGCCCATTAGTACCAATTGAGCATTGTGTCAATGCCACAGCCTGCCTGAGCATTGTTGCTGACCATGTCCATCCCTTTATGACTACAGTTTCTTGAACATGACAATGAGTTCACTGTACTCAATAGCCTCCACAGTCACCAGGGCTAAATCCAATAGAGCACCTTTGGGGTGAGGTGGAATAGGAGATTCGCATCATTGATGTGCAGCTGACAAATCTGCAGCAACTACGTGATGCAATCATGTCAATATGGACCAAAATTTCTGAGGAATATTTCCATTACCTTGTTAAATTTATGCCACAAAGGATTAAGGCAGTTCTGGCAAAAAAGGGTCCAACCTGGTAATAGTAAGGTGTACCTAACAAAACAGCCGTTGAGTGTATATAGAAGTTCAATAAATGACAGGTTAATACTGAGTGACTTGTAAATATCTGTAAATGAGAGTGGATAGTTCACCCAAAAACAAAAGTTGTGTCATTATTTACTGACCCTTCATTTGTTCAGAACATCTTTGAGTTTCTGGTCACACTTTATTTTAAAATCCATGCTATTAACAAGACCTTTAACTCAATAAACTACTAATTAGCTATATATATATATATATATATATATATATATATATATATATATATATATATATATATATATATATATATATATATATATATATATTTGGGTTTAGGTAGGTAGGATTAGGGATGTAAATAACATTATACTTTATAGGTGCTAATAAACAGTTAATGACTTAATAATAGGCTGGTAATACCTAGTAAATTGTGTGAATTGTTGCTTAAACTATAGTGTTTCAAAGTTTCTTTCTTCTGTTGAACATAAAATATGATATTTTTAAAAATGTGGATTGCTGGTATACACATTGACTCCCATATTATTTTTTTTCTACTATTGAACTCAGTAGATCCCAGAATTTATCATCCTTCAAAATATCATTTCTTGTGTTAAACAGAAAAGAGAAGACCATAGGAATAAATGATGAGGTATTTTTTTGGGGGGGATGTGAACTATTTAACAGCTACAATGTCTGAATAGGTTTTTAATAGAACTCTCCAAGCTTGTGATGCATGCGTGTTCATTTACACATTTGAATTGTGTTATGGAAACTTGCTGTGTATAATATGTTTCACAAACCGGATAATGAGCTACCAGCATTTTTTCAATTAATTTACAGATTTATTTTTAAAAGTGTATTTTAGATACAAAACTACCAGTTATATGTCACATTAACAAAAAAGGTGCAATTCTCCACTGCAGAACTACATAATTAACAGCACAGTTGTGGGGGCTCATTCCTGAATGAATCATTGTTTTGAACTGATCGGCTGAGTGAATAATTTGCTTACTCTCTCATACATACTGATAGATCATTTTCACTTAACTTGTAATGTAAATGACACAAGGAGCATTTTTTTTTTCAGTGAAAAAAGCATTTCACCAAGAAGCTACACAAAGACACGTCAGAATGATTAACTTTGATTTCATTGTTGAGTGATTAAATCGTGATTATGAATGGGATTGAGTGGCTTTTTAATGTAATGTTATGCAATGTGTGTATTCATATAGCGCATTTATCGTGTATGACCATACACCCAAAGTGCTTCACAATCATGAGGGGGGATCTCTCAGCACCTCCACCAGTGTGCAGCATCCACTTGGATGATGCGACGGTAGCCACAGGACAACACCACCAGAGCACTCACCACACACCAGCTATACAGTAGGTAGAGTAAAGAGACAGTGATACAGCCAATTGACGGGTAAAGGCCAATGGAGGGAATTTGGCCAGGACACCGGCGTTACACCCCTACTCTTTACAAGAAGTGCCATGGGATTTTTAATGACCACAGAGAATCAGGACCATCGGTTTAACATCTAATCTGAATGACTATGCTGCTCCATCTGAAAGCATGTGCTGTAGATTTACCAGAATCTGATTTTAAGGTTCAAGAAACCCTCAAGTACTTTTGGGATTTTAACAGATTTGTGTGTGTTGAGCATCAGATAGAACAACGTTAGCACCAGTCAGCTTTAATTGTGGGGAAAACTGGATAATTTTGTCAGCTAATTTCATTTTCCGGGTTTAAAATCATTTTTGTGGCGGGATCAAAATCTCTGACTTAGTGCATCTCCTAGTGGAGTGTTGATGCATCAGTTTCTCATTATTATTCATAGTAGAGTTTTTTACTCACCCAAGGACTGGGTGAGACTGTGTCTGTGCACGGCACACAGTATTTAGCCTTTCGTGAAGGTTTGTTTCCACGATCCATGGGGTTTGTTGCATGTTTTTCCCCACGATGCTCTCTGGGCTGATACAGCAAAGCTGTTGGTTTGCAGCATACATTTTTGTCGGGAGAGCAGAACGAGAATTGGAGAATTTTGTCTTTTATCAGTTGAGTTCATTATCATTCAGACCCATTGGCTGTGTTTAAAATCCTCCAGATTACCGGCAGGGCTAATGGTTGAAATACTGTAGATAGGGCAAGAGACTTGCTGCACTGCTATCAACTGTGTCTGCATGCAGACTTGGGGATTCAGGAGGAGAGAAGTCCTTCTCATTTAAAGTGTTTTATTTAAACATGATTATATTTATAATGATATAACAAATGAAATTACGAATAACATATGCAGCAGGATATTAAATTACTCTTTATTTCTTTGCATTTTAACTATGTAAACTATAAAATCATGGGTCTCCTCACGGTTTGTCTCTCTTGTGAGCAAATTGGCAACAGTTGTTCGCTCCCCTCTTTTTTTCCCCTGCTCTGCTGGCCACACCCACTCCTCCCTCTGCTCTCAGCGCTCCACGCCCATTATGAAGCATTTTTTGAAAAAAATTCAAGGCTAGACTTGAACTGAAAGAGGGGGGTTTCATGCCGCTTTAAATGACAAAAATGCAGATGACAATCGACATCGATAAATTGTGCAGTCCTAGCAGTGACAGTTTAAAATCTAATTTAGATAAAATGACAAGATCTTATTTTTTGTACGACTGCTGACACTGGAATGAAAGAAAGTCTGCCTTCGCAGGACATCAAACAGCACTGGGAGTAGAAATGCTTCTCTGAATATCTGGCACACTGTTCTGTAGTAGTGAAATTGTGATACAGTGCAATCCAATAATGCTAAAACACACTCTGTTTCCAGTAGAATGAAAACAATGAAATGGCTGTGTAGAAATACAGCACCGGAAACTGCTGACAATAGGACTTTGGTCTAACTCCCAGTTTGTAAAACATGTACTGAGGCAATATGTAGTTGTATTTTTGTTTTTTGGTCGTGGTTGTGGTTGTTTTTGTTTTTTTTAGATGCGTAATATCTCTAGATAGACTTTCTCTCTTCCAAAAAAAGGTTGGACTTTAAAAGAGAGCAAACTTTTCTGCTACCATTGCTTTTTTGTGGAGTCAGAAATTAAATCTTCAGTACAGGAAAATACTGAATTAGATTTTCAGGGGCATTTTTATATTTATGAGGCCGTTTTTTAACACTATAAAAATATAAGTTTAACTGGAAAAAATTTGAATTAATCGTTCATCCTAAATCACATTAATTTCAACTTGATTTTTTACATACTAAATTAATTAATTTTCCCTCAGCTTAATCCCTGATTTATCAAGGGTCTCCACAGCAGAATGGACTGCCAACTATTCCAGCATATGTTTCACACAGCGGATGCCCTTCCAGTCGCAACCCAGTACTGGGAAACACCCATACAATCTCACAGTCACACACTCATTCACTATAGCCAATTTAGCTTATCCAATTCACCCATAGCGCATGTCTTTGGACTAGGGCTGCGGGATTAGATAAAATCATATAAAAAAAAAAAAAAAAAAAATCGGGATTTGAACTTACAGCATGAATTTCTCACAGTATGCCATTTTAACCAATGTAATGCAGCACGCTTAAACAGAGCCTGAGAACAGGTGACTGAGCTTAATGACAAACTAATTAATGATAATTAGTTCAGCACAGAAAGACTTGCTATTAAAGTCTTTACTTGGATAGAGGAAGGCTGATGCATTGCAGTTTTAGGTCATTTATAAGACCTGTCAGTCACATATCTCATCTAAAAGTGCATGGAAAGCAAGCGGAACGTCACTTCATGCTGCATTCAACATGCTTTGCGCTCGCGCTTCTTTGTTGTTGCTCGGCGACCATCAACCTTTTTCTCAGAGGATGACAAACTAACAAAACATTGCTGCAGTTCCAATAAAAGTTTTATCTATGAAGAAAATAAAAAAGCACTGGGTGTTTGTGTGTTCTGGGTTTGTCTGAGGTAATTTTTCTATGGAAATCTGTGTATTCCATGCATAGTATGAAGCTGATCACTCAGTTCTTGTTATGCGACTCACGGTGCGCTTGCAGCATTCTGAAAGTAGAGATGTTTTCAACTGGGTGCATATGGAATACATACCCGCATCACCTTTATTGGAAATAACGAACTTCACAGTACCACAGTAAAAGGGCTATAATCTATGCATAACCTAAAAAAAAAAGATCTGGATACATACAAAAGTACACACAACTACTTGTTTGACCGTATGCACACACACACACACACACAGTAGTCTATTTATTTGTTTTGCCATAGGTTTGTTCTAGAGACAATTTTATACCTTTACAACATGATTTTTTTTTTGCCTAATGTCTGTTTTAAAGGCATAGAGACTTTGATAAAGATTTAATTGTTTTCCATTGGAAATATGTTTCAGATTCACACTGTAAAACGTATGTGCGTGTGTTAAAATCATGATTAAAATAAAAATCGCTAAATTGTTCAAGAAAATCGTCATAGGTTTCTTTTGCCCATGTCGCACAGCCCTACTTTGGGCTGTGGGTGAACATGCAAACTCCACACAGAAGTGCCGAGACTCGAACCAGCGACCTTCTTACTGTGAGACAACAGTGCTTACCACTGAGCCACCATGCCACCTTACATACTAAATGTTATACTTCATTTTAAATAGACATTATTATACAGATGTTTACAAAAATATAGAGGTTTGATGCCAGCCTGACCCAATCTGTGGTCATTTGTGGTCACTTTTTTTTTACTTAATTTTAAAACCCCAAACTAGGGCCTGGGGCCAAAGTTGGCCCATGGTAACCTTTATTTTGGCTCGCCATCCCATTTGAAAAGAGAGGGAGAATTGATGGGGATGGTTTCGAGATTTTCAATTCACATTTAATCTAACGCTTTGTTTGTTGTTTGCTTTATTGTTAAAAGTTGACTGAAATTAAACATTTCAATTAAACGGCGTAAATAAATCAGATTTTGTTTAAATGTACATACTATCACCCAACAATCCAGAGGCTTAGTACCTTTCAATCCAGAGACTTTGGTGAGCAAATCAAGTCGAAGGCAGATTTTGCTTGACTAGTGTATTCAGCATTGAACTCTTCTGTGTTATCTATTTAATTGTTTATATTTTTATTGCAATATGTTATCATTTAAAAGGTTATACTGCATTAGTTCACACCATTTAAAGTAAGGTTTTCTATTATATAAATATTCTGAAATAAATTTGGAGATCATCCACGGCAACTTTAATGTAATCTACTGTAGATTGGTATATTTAACTTGGGTCCACGACTCTCAATATTTCGTTTTAGGCCCTTCATACAAAAAAGTTTGGGCACCCCTGCTTTATACACACACTCATAATACAGTTCAGAAATTGCCAGTTTTGAGATTCACTTAATCTTATTCTTGGATTTCAAGAGCAGCACACAAAAGAGATCAATTCCCTATATATGAATCCCGATCTCATGTTACAGATGCTTTCAATTTGTTGAACAGAGTTCTGCTGCTAAATCTCATTAGGAATTTTCTAACTTTAATATTTGAAGTTCTCCTAATGCTGTCACAACATTTATTACACAATACCCTAATTTGCATCATAAGTGATAAAGGCTTTCATAATGGCTCTCATTATATTGACATGACAGGGGAATTCAGGTTCCTTTCAGCGCCTCTTTTATTATGAAACTCGAGCAGCTATGATGATGACAAAAGATGATGCAGACCTGAACGATTAACTCTGAATCACATGAAGGAACTCACAGAGTAAAAGGTGACATTGACAATGACTAAGAAGGTGTTTACAAGATGAAGGTGACCTTTACACAAGTACAAATCCAGAACTGTTCATGTGTTTTGGCCATTCATTTACATCATTACAGCGATTTGCGGAGCTGAAAGTGCAGACTACTCAAAACAGATTGCAGAGAGCAAGCTTTTGAAACTATGGTTATCATGTAAACAAAAAAATGTTAATTTGTGCAAATGTCAAGTACTTCCATATTATGCGTTTAAAGTAAAAAGTGCAAGTACTATAAACTAGACAATCTAAACAATTGTGTCAGATTGCATTGTTGTACAGTTCTCTATAAAGTGATATTGCCACCTACTTGCCTAGCATGCAACACAGTGTCACTTATCAGTCCAAATTAAAAACGGGGGGAGGGGGGTTGGTGTCATTGTTTTGTACCCTGAAAATACTTCAAATGCAATGCCTCGCAGGATAAATTGGCAGTATTCAATAATATGATAAACTGCTAAAGCTATACTATTAACTACTACTATAAACTACTGTTTGATATGCATAGTATATCCATGTACAATTATCCATATACAGTGGCCCCTCGTTATCATGAGGTTCACCTTTCACTGCCTTTTTTGGTGCAATTTGACATGCTTATTTTATTTTATTTTTTTTAACGTTTTTTGCTTCCTGATTGTCTGTTGACTATTGTCAATCAATCTCCTCCGTGTCTCTTGTACAATACAGAATGTGTTCAGCTTGCCAACTTAACATAAATCTTCGATCACTAGCAGTGTGATTTCCAACAAGGATGCAAAAAGGGTTGTAACTGTCTGCAGCAAGACCATTGTAAAGAGGGTCGCACACTGGATGCGACACGCCACACAGTGCTATGCGTTTTAAAATTGTAAACATAGGTTTATATCAAGGCTATGACTCAGGACACTGTTTATATTTCTGCCGCATCACAGAGTGCCATCTGAATAATTTGATTTTAAATTACATGTGAATGTGCGCGTCAGGTGTGTGTTACTCCCAACTATCATGTGCATGGCGCATCCGCTGTCCGACCCCCTTTTTTTTTTTTTTTCAGTGACTGCAAGAAAAAGAACTTTACACTGGATGCTAACATTCTCCACACAAAAGCTAAAAAGCTTTATGAACTTTTTGCTGACAGCAATGAATGTTTGCGCCTGACAACAGGTTTTGATAGTTTCATTCTGTATTACTAGACTTATTTTTTCTACGAAAGTTTGAACTCTGCGAGTGTTTAAACAAGAGAGAAAAGTGTGAAAATATTAATGCCTGTCTGAGAAACGTGTATAATGTGTAGTGAGGGTATTTACAGCCTTAAAACATCTATAATAATTGGAAAAATAAAGCTGACTACTTTGCGGATTTTGCCTATTGCGAGTTATTTTTAGAATGTAACTCCTGTGAATAACGAGGGACCACTGTATTAAAAATACTACAGACAATACTACAGTTTGGACAATTTTATTTAACAATGCCCGTAATGACACAGGTGCTTTTTGTTATATGAAAAAATGGATGTGCTGACTGTCATCTCAATCTTAAACAGCTTTCCGAAAGATATTATAATGAAAAGAGTAGAGAGGAATTTATATAATGCCCAAACTTTCTGGGTACCTGCTGGCTGCGCTGCAAATTCCTGCATGTGCACATTTTCACAAATATTCAAGATCAAGTCCACCAATATTAATAAATTAATGATGTTTTCATGTAATGTCAGAAAAATCATATTTTACAAATTTAAAGTATATGTAAAGTCCTATAATAATGGCAATGCTGAGTTTCAGAGATTGGCTAGTGTATTAAAGTTAATAGATTTTTTTTAATAAGTTACAAAATGTGATTTTTTGATTTCATTTAATAATTTGCTTTGCAATAACCTCCTAAACTAAATTTAAAACATAGAAATAAAGCAAAAACACATTTTAAAGTCAATTTATAGGGGATTAAAAAATTTGCTGGGTACATAGCAACAGTGACATATCAGTCAAACCCAAGCAGCAACATCCCGCTCTCTCTCTCTCGTTAAGCTAATACGGAAATAACTGAAACTGCAATTCATCGAAATTCTGCTAGTCCTGGCTCCATAATAGAGCACATTTCTATTGATCCCAATGTTAAAATGGCCAACTATACAGCAGAAAATTAAAGGTGTTTACAGCCTGGCTTTTAGTGTATATAGCGAATATTACCCTTGACAACTGTGAGGGGGGTGAACTTTTTTTATAACTTATCCGTTTCACTTTTATTAAGTTATATTAAGTTTGCATAATTAAAGGCGCGGCCACTTGAGTGACAGCTAGGTCTCACTGGTTGCAGTCACATCACCTCAGCTGAATAGCCGCTGAACTCTGCATATTTTTGTTTTGTTTTATACGGCTTTACACAGTCAATTGCCTTTTGGAATTATTTCAGATGATATAGCATGCTGTGTGCACTTAATTGTGCTCAGAAACCATTCAAGTGGCCTCCATTTCCCAGGTGAGTGAAATTATATACTTATATAGCATATTTATAAATGCTTTTGTTTTATTTAAGATCATTTATCATTAATAATTTTCTTCAGAACTTGAATGCACTCCAGAATTTGACTGATTGATTAGCTGTAGGCTCTAGAAAAGTCGTCTGAAACGTTGTCACATGCCTGGATTTCATAAATAGCCTCGCATTTACTAAAATGGACTATATTTGAAGTATTTGGTAGTAATTCACATTTTTCTCCTGTAGAAAAACGTCATAAAAACAATGTTTAGTGGCTCAATGTATTACAATTTTTTTTTTTTAAGTCTAAACATTTTATTGATATAGTATACAACCAAGCACATGTGGTCAGAACACAAACAAGTCACAAGTAATAAAGTATTAAGCATTTCTCTCAAAGAAAATCTCATCTAAGCTAAATGCCAGCAGGCATCTGTAGCTCTGCTTACGCTCCGCCTCCGCCTTTTTTAGTAACCCCCAGTCGCTGCGATGAGGCGCGAACAAAATGGCGATGGTTGGCCATGCCTACTCGTACCTTCATTTGTGCTCCTCAGAAACCTATAAATGACGTCATGAATACTACATCCATATCTTTAACAGTTTATGGTCAAACCTTATGTGAATGGTCAAACTGATGCAATCTTATTTTGCATTAACTTACTTTTAAATGTTCATTTAATCTTTGTTGATTAATACAATAGAGATCTGTTTTTATCCAAACTTTAAACTTTTATCCCAGTACTTCTGTGATCATTTGAGAACATAGAAATAACAATACATGACAATTGGTCTGAATGTCTATTGTGATTGCACTTTTCAAAGGTTTAATAGATGTATCTGAATGGATGCCATTTAGGAATAAGATTGAATTCCTGTTTGAGTCAAGACTGCAATCTTATAACTTGTAACTCTACCTCACAGAAAGACTTTAAGTGAGTGATGTCTTCATGCATTTGGATTGTAAGACTTTTTTTAGATGTTCCTATGTCTCATCTGACCTTGTCACCCGGGACAAGAGAGCTTTGACGCAACGACACCAAGCAGACGCCTCCTTTTAGAGAAATAATCACCAGAGATCAGGTCAAATGTCTGCCGCTCTTCCTACTTTTTACTTAGCTTAGCATTTTGTCAGCATGTCAACAAGGCGCACTTTGAACATGACAGAAGGTCGACATTTACAAGACACCCAGATGACCCCAAGAAGAGAGGTCACGTAGGCGTCACTCACTAAACCAATGATGCTCTAACAGGCCCATCAGTGCAGACGCAAGAAGGTCGCATAGACCTTGTAACGGGATAAAGACTGAACGTAATCTGATGAACTGCCATATCCCATAACTGCCATCCAGTCGGAACAAGAGCAGTGCTGAGCTCAGAAAGATGTCAGAGGGGAGCAGATTCTGACATTAAACAGTAAGAGCATTATCATCTTCACCCTGACAGAGCCAAATACTAGTTTAAGATGAGACGTGTGAGAGGGTTTAATGTCACACGGTAGGAGAGCTTAACAATACCAGCAGCTGTCAGAGGAGACGTGCAAAGAGCCTGCGAGGGCAGTCGGATGTCCTACATCAGAATCTAGAGGATGTTTCTCATTTGACCTCCTGAAAGGTAGGTCTAGTAAGAGGGCGTTTCGTGCACTTCACAAGAAGAAGGATTAGCCTGCCATGCAGAAGCAGGGGAGAGAATTAGCAACAGCGAAAAAGAAATTCGCTATTCTGCCTTCACACGGTTTCTGTTATTGGACCTGCAGTAGGTCCTTCTGCAAAATAGGAATCATATATTTGAATTAGAATTCTTAGCGGGATCTAGAACAGACATTCAATTTTAATGAAAAACTTTATTTTATATCTTTTAATTGCTGTAAAACAAGAAATTCATAGTTTTATAGTGTCTTTTCAAACATAAAATTGATCAAAAGTCACATTAAACTGCCATTATAATTATTTCAAATCAATTCTGAAGGATCCTAAAATATTAGACACACACACACACACACACGCACACACACGTATTAGGGTGCATATACATTGCTCAGCATATACAGTATAAGTACACCCCTCACAAATCTATCTTTTTAAATTAATATTTTGACAGGATGCTCTACAATATTATATATGAGCATATACATTAGATTAGTCAGTACTGAAGCCAAATCTGGAGCTCATCTAATAAAATAACTAACGATAGTACAAAAGTAGTACAAACACTCCAAAAAGTAGTACACCCAAATTTATATGTTAATATAAATTTATATGTTAGGATATATATATATATATATATATATATATATATATATATATATATATATATATATATATATATATATATATAGAGAGAGAGAGAGAGAGAGAGAGAGAGAGAGAGAGAGAGAGAGAGAGAGAGAGAGAGAGAGAGAGAGAGAGAGAGAGAGAGAGAGAGAGAGAGAGAATATACATCATATACACATATATAGTATGTATATATAATATAAATATACGGTTGAAGTCAGAATTATTAGCCCCCCTGTTTATTTTCCCCCCAATTTCTGTTTAACGGAGAAGAGAAGATTTTCTCAACAAATTTCTAAACGTAATAGTTTTAAAAATGCATTTGTAATAACTGATTTATTTTATCTTTGCCATGATGACAGTAAATAATATTTTACTAGATATTTTTCAAGACACTTCCATACCGCTTAGTAATTAATTAGGTTAACTAGGCAGGTTAGGGTAATTAGGCAATTTATTGTATAACAGTGGTTTGTTCTGTAGACAGTGGGAAAAAATAATAATAATTATTTAATTTTGATCTTAAAATGGTTCATAAAAAATTAAAAACTGCTTTTATTCTAGCCGAAATAAAACAAATAAGACTTTCTCCAGAAGAAAAAATATTATCAAACATACTGTGAAAATTGCCTTGCTCTGTTAAACATCATTTGGGAAATATTTAAAAAAGAAAAAAAAAATTCAAAAGGCGGGCCAATAATTCTGACTTCAACTGTATAGACATATACAATATGTCATGTTTTGAAATATTTTGCTTGAATTATATTGTATTATCTTTTAATTTCTAAATATGTTTGGGGACTAAAATATTATTTTATAAATATTTCTGTTTAATACTGTTTTGTTTAAAAGTACCAAAATGCATTGCCTATATTCACTGAGAAATAGATAAAAAATATTAATTTTCAAAATGGGGTGTACTCAATTATGCTGAGCACTGTATACCTTATAAGTTCCTAGCCTAATATATACCTAACCCAACCCAATCTCATGAGGAAATGTAACTACTCATATGAGTTCATTCACATTAAAAATAACATTTTAATCGGTAAAGGATCAGCAAATTGTAGTAAATTTAAGAATGAGTACAAAATAATAGGAATTAGCCACCAAATCAGTCACAAACTGCCGTATAAATGTGTTAAGTACTAAAGGGTAAGTTCACCCAAAAATGAAAATCATGTTATGAATTACTGACCCTCATGCTGTTCCAAACCCCTGAGAACTTTTGTTCAGCTTCAGAAACAAAGTATAATATTGCAACATCTTCCAGAGACAACAAGACTTCCAAATTGTTCAAAGTACAGAAAGGTACACACGTGAACATGCACGCTATACTGACACAGAGTAGAAGAAATAGTTATATAGTAGAAACGTAAAGTCATGATTGTTTTATGTGTGTACATCATATTATCGCAGCTTGATAATATTGTAGTTTAAATATCTTATTTTGTGTTCTAAAGACAAACAAAAGCCTCAGGGGTTTAAACAACTTGAGGGTGAGTAATTAATAACAACGTAAATTTTTGGATGAACTAATACTTCAACTCTAAATCCAATATTTGTAATGTATGAATGTCTAATCTAATCCTAGCACAAATATGAATAACCCAAACCCAAATAATGCATGAAAGTATGTATAACCCTAACTTGATCTATGTGTGTAAAAATAAACTTTTTTAAATAAGCTTTTATCTTCTCAAAGGCTGTATAAGGCCTGAATTTGTGTCTCCAAATTACATACCCTATTCTTCTTATAAGTATTCTCCTTTAAGGGATGAATCACTCCATAATGCAAACTTACAGGAAATGACTTATGCAAGGACCAGTTCCACTTCTCCACTTTATCTTGTATTATATATTGGCCAGTTGAGGCATTCTTAAAATGTCAACACAATTATCATGATTTCATACTGTTAAAAGATTTGTGCACTTTGTGGCCTGTGAATTAATACATCAACTGAAAAAATGTCTATTGTTAGAATAAAATATTAGAGAGAGTTTTGGTTACCATTTATTTCTACGCTACCTGACAAAAGTCCTGTAGTTGATTTCAGTTGTAAGAGCAACAAATAATAGCTTGACTTCTAGTTGATCATTTGGAAAAGTGGCGGAAAGTAGATTTTTCTGATGAATCATCTGTTAAACTGCATCCCAATCATTACAAATACTGCAGAAGACCTAGAACCCGCATGGAACTAGAATTCTCACAGAAATCAGTCAAGTTTGGTGAAGGAAAAATCATGGTTTGGGGTTACATTCAGTATGGGGGCGTGCAAGATATCTGCAGAGTGGATGGCAATATCAACAGCCTGAGGTATCAAGTAGTGTTGGGTGGTATACGAAATTTTCAGATCGCCGAGACAAAATACTAATGCATGGGGGCAGTGTTATGTTTATATATACTATTTTATTAATATATTTAACCATATCTAAATATATTTAATAACCTTACGACTGTTTTTTAAACTTATTTATTAACCTACTGCATTTGCATTACGTTTGGTATTGGATAATAATTCAAACCAATGCAAATCACCGCACTCTTACAGCTAAATACAGGTGCTGAAACCAAAATTATTTCTAACAAGACTCGATGCTACAGTGCGGTGTGTGATTTGATTGCGACTTCGGGTTCATGCCGTTATCCTGGGCCAGCGGGACTGCCGCAAAATGGATATAATACAAATGAATGAAAGCAAATGAAATTATATTTATCTACGCGTGGAAGAAACAAGGATGTATTAAGGTCCTTTCAGATGGGATGCGTATGGAGGACTCGCCCCCCGCACGTGACTCTTTCTATGCGGTGAAGTTTTCCAACTGCATTCACCCCCGTGAGGCGCTATAATCACTCTCGTAGGAGAATTTAGCTTTCACCATCCAAAATAAATAAAGTTATCCAACATGTGCGCCCGATAGCTCCGCCCCTTCCGCTACGTGAGCAAACCTGCGGTCGTTGAGTGTGTGAAGTGTCCATCATTCCACACTTCATTTTACCGGCTGAATGAGTGCATCATCCTGGTAATTAAAGTGCACTTATTATTTTTAGAGTTTTCAGTGTGAACGCACTACTTACACTATTTATACTACAAAATGGCGTAGCATAGTGCATAAGTATGTGATTTGGTACGCAGCTCATGTTTCTGTTCAGTTGAGCGCGGCCTCAGGTCTAATCATCACAAAAGTAATCAACAGTGTCACATTTGCTAAGATCTAACACAATGTTGCGTTTGGCATATGGGTTTATTGTTTTCTGATAAGAGTTTAATTTTAGACATGGCTACGCCGAGTCGGCGATATAGCCTATTGCTCTAATATTAAATAGCCTTTGACATAGACAATTGACAATTAGCATTTGACTTAACTTTTCTCATTCTTCAGCGGAATAACATTCCTTCTCATACTTCAGCCTCCACATCAAAGTTTCTGAAACCAAAGAGGGTCAAGGTGCTCCAGGATTGGCCAGACCAGTCACCAGGCATAAACATTATTGAGCATGTTTGGGGTAAGATGAATGAGGAAGCATTGAAGATGAATCCAAAGAATCTTAATGAACTCTGGGAGTCCTGCAAAAATGCTTTCTTTGACATTCCAGATGACTTTATTAACAAGTTATCTGATTCATTGCAGAGATGTATGGCTGCAGTAGTCCAAGCTCATGGGAGTCATACACAATATGAATTAATTTTTTTTCCACTGCACCATGATTTTATTTTCCATACTGTACATTATTTCTGTTAAGTGACAAGACATTTGTCTAAAAAAAGTCAGACCTTACTACCCTAATTAAATAATTTAAAAGAATTTATTAAGCATAATCTACAGGCCATTGACTTTCATTTAAGCCACTTCTGATACCAAATGATCAACTAGAAGTCAAGTTATTATTTGTTGTTCCTAAAATAGAAATATCCAAATAGGAATTGGACAGAAGACAAGACTTTTGTCAGGTAGTGTATTGCATGGACAATAAAAAGAAACATCTCTGTTTTAGTTAAGGTTTAGTTGAGTTTCTTCTCTTGAACACAAAAGAGATTCTAAAAATTGTTGAAAAAGCAGCCACTGACTTCTATTTTATTTTTGTTCCTACTTTGAAAATAAGTGGCAGTTTTTTTTCCAACATTCTTCAAAATTAATTATTTTGTGTTCAACAAAATTCATAAAAGATGGGAACCACTTGGGTGCAAGTAAATGGTGAGAAAATTTTCACTTTTGGGGGAACTGTTCCTTTAACTCTCAAGAAAAGCACACACTCGTATATTTTCAAAACCCTACATCAACCGATCAATACTTGCAATAAACAGAAACACCCTGGTTCTTGTAAGCTGTTCCTACTGCAGGCCATAAATATGGTGCTTAATGAGGGGGCATTTATAGTGCTACTATGAACACAGCGGAGCAGAGAACTACCTGACACAAGCAGAGGCTAAAAAACACATCCAGCATCACATCAACACACTAATCAGCTGAACCGGCCGCACGACATTCACTTTACAATGACCAGACACAGAGTTAAATATACAACAAAAGCTGTGGCATGAATGGCTGTAATTGCAGCTCAGTCTAGCCTTGTCTTAGTCACTGCTTGGGGAATTTTAGCCGTGTTTCATCCCAGCCACTCATGAGGTCATTTAAGAAAAGAGATTTCACTGACAACAAGGGTTGCGGTGTCAGGGGATTCATTTGATTTGGTGTCAGACTCCGTGTGCGAATTCTTTGATCTCAGGGCAGAATCTCTAAGCTACCACTGGCCATGTGATTATCCACGAACAACCTGTTACTCTCAGTTTCTGACCTAATCCTATCTTCCCCTCGCAGTCCTTTTATCTGTCTCCCATCTTCATCTGGGCTCCGTCCAGCGGCGCTTTCATTCCACACCACCTCCCAATCTCACTGTCTTACTTAGGCCACAGTCCATTGAAAAGCCATCTGAAGCCATAATCAATTCCAGCTGAATCAATAACACTTGGCTAGGAGGAGCAGGAGGTGACAGAGCGCTCATTGAGCTGTCAATCAAATACTTACTCCAATCTCAGTGTCCGCAGCATGGCTAGCCGTGGGCAGGGTAAATGCTGAAAGAAGAAAAAGCTAGCAGAGGTCCCTAGCGCAACGTTTGAAATTCCAGACAAGTAACGAAAACACTTCAGTCCATGCAATCAAATGCAGAGTAATCAAAAATGGTTTTGTCGGAGAGGAATCTTTATTGCTGCCTGTATGTTTATCAACTTGGGATTGGAGCGATTTGATGAAGAGCACTGTGATTTATGGAAGAGTGTTTTTGAGAAACATGTCTTCTGCCAGTTAGATAATTGCTTGTCGTTTTTTGAAGGGGGAGCTTACATTTGGTCTTAATTTTCCTACCCCACACCCAATTCAAGATGAAGGTGATTTCTTTTCTTTAGCAGAACATTCATAGCTTAAACTGTGGTCTTTCATTAAATGCAAGTGGTAAACGCAAACCAAAATTTTGAACTGTGGTTCCTGATACATTAAGGTCGTATAAGCTGTAGGGCTGGGCGATTTTTCATAAAATCAAAATCTTGATTAATTCAGGGTATATGCAGGAATCCTAAAGATAATTTCAATACCTTTTTAATACTTTTTAAAGACCTTCTCAGAATATTTTAAGACCTCATCGCCACTTCAAACTCTAATGAGTATTAAACCTTTAACTTAGTAAACAGTAGTTAATAAACAGTTGTTGTTAAATAAATCAATAAAGCACAACCATGCAACAGAACTCTAATAAGCTTGGAAGAAACAAAGCTTGAAAGAATAAATTACATGGTTGTTTTAAGCGACAGGCTTCAGCCAGTGTTTAAACTCTTCGTTCTCCAACCAGGAGTTACATTTTCCAATTTTACCGTCTGTTTCGCTCTATAGTTTCACTATTTGTGGAGAGAGTCACATCACCTTCCCACATTTGTCGCAAATTAAGTGACATCACCTGGATGGAGAAGCTTGGCCGGACGTGCCCCGGCCAATAAATATATTTATATTTATATTTATGCTTTTTGGAGTCAAACACTTTGGACAACGCTTAAACAAAATTTAATACTTTTTAATACCTTTTAAGGGCCTCAATACCCTTAAAAATACCCTCTAATTTTAATACTTTAAGACCCCGCGGACACCCTGTAATTGAACATTTTAACTCTATTACGATTAATGAACGATTATTTCATTTATTTATTTTATTTTTTTGCCCTCATAGTTCACATATTACCAGCAAGAGATTTTTGAATGAAGGGTGCATTACTTGATTTTAAAATAATTGAAGGAAACACACACTATCTGCTATCCATGATTATTTATTGAACATCAACGGTAAACATTTCCACGCTGCCCACGCTCATCACCGATATCAAGCCGACCAATCACAAAGCCTGCACAACGCGTTGTCAAAATGTGTAGTTACATTTTTGAGAGATGTGCAGCCCACATATGCGTGCGCTCAACACAGAAGTATAAATCTTAGTGCAGAAGTAGAAATCTTAGTATGAAAGTAAAGGTCTTAACATAGCGGGGTCACTTGATTTCACACACGCTAGGCAAAGTAATTGAAAAAAAAATGGGCTGGAAAAATTTTTGCGATTTTAGGTAATGAATGTCGATTTCAATTGCTTTGATTAATCGGCCAATCCTAATAAGCTGATATAATAGACCTTTTTGGGGGATGTAAGCAATAACATTGGTCCTGCCGTATTTCCTGTTTTACATGTTTAATTTCCATAGCTTCTGAGCTTCTGAGAGTCCAAAAAGTTCCACATATTGATTAATAACGTTACATTAGCTGTTATAACATCAAGTTATGATTGAATCGCCTCTTGTTACATATAGACTTATTGGGTATTAGTTTTGTTTTACCTGTAGGTCAATGTGTGTTTTTTTTAGTAGCAGCAACTGTTTACTTGCATTTTGGATGGCCTGAAACACACACTGATTTTTCGGTGTTGTTATCTTTTAAGGTTACTGGCTAGTGCAAAGTTTTTCTGGAATTTTCTTTTTTAAAAACACATTAATAACATTTTTAAAAACAGGGAGATTGGAGCACAGAGTGCCAACCCCAACAATACATTTGTTCACCTGGCATAGTTCTTTTTTCTTTGCTAGGCAGAACAATGGTCTGGTGGGAGTTGAAAAATAAAGCTAACTTTTTTCTGAATCCTTCACACAAGCAGCCACACAGAAGACTAATTTGTGTTGTTCTTAACAGAATGCTAGCCTGTTCTTTTTCCCCCCCCAAAAAAAGAGTGGGGTGGATGGGGGACCAACCACAGAGCCAGAAAATTGTAGCAATACATGATCCTTTGTGGTTTCTTTGTGATTTCTCCGCACATATAATATGCACGTTTATATGCTTATTTCATCAGTAAAATACACACATCCTTAAAAGATGTTGCCAAACCACAGAAACGCTCCAATCAGGAACATTTATCAGCAATAAATACTTTATTGATTATGAAACTACTTGGCATTTTCATACTTAAGTGAACCTAGCTACTAAATCTCTTTAAAGCTCTTTAGTTAAATAAACTGCCATTTTTACAAATCACCACAGTCTAATTTGATGTTTTACAGTCACTTTAAACCACACTCTTATGCCAAGTTCAGACTGCATGATTTTCAAAGTAGTTGTTTCACAGATGTTTCCACACTGCATGACTATCTGGGCTAGTGTTCAGTCTGTGCTGTGTTGTGTTTACACTTCAGGATGGATTGGCAACATGGGGTTTTACACAGGGAAGAATCGCACAACATTGTCTCGGTCCACAAACTACATCTCACAACCAAACAGACACGAGAAGTGTCAAAGAAACAATGCAAGGTCGCATAGTATATCTTTTGTTATTAACTACATAATGAGAAAGAAGCCTTTAGTTGGGTAGAAAATGAACTTATTTTGTTCACCTAGCTTTTAAAGGGAATTAGTAATTTCTCTCAAACATTTTTCTTTTTCGACCTAGTTGTGGTATTGCTCAGATGACACGTCAAAAAGCCATGGGTGCTGCTGACAAAAATCCTACTAGTTTTTCCTCAATTTCTTGGATCCAATAGACTAAATATAAGCACTTTTAACTTCTCCTCCTACCCACACTGGTGGATCCTGCTCTCTCATTGGCTGTAGATAAATCGTTGATGTTATTTTCAGTCAGGAACACATTTCACACGGCATGATTTGAATCGCAGACTGCGGTTCTCTCAGATTGCATCTTTGATAGTTCACACTATGATTGTTGCTCATGTGAACGAGCACTGACTAGCCTATGATTTTTAGGCATTTGTCTGCGATTTGTCAAAACCTGTCGGCGATTCAAAAATTGGGGCTAAAATCATGCAGTCTGAACTCTGCATTATAGATGTCCCAAATATGTTTTTTTCAGCAATGCCTATTTTGCTGGTTGACTTTACAACTTCATGTACCCTTAGAGTTTTACCAAACTGTAAAAGGACTAATTTAGCTACTTCAGGGTAGGGTCTAATACTTAATTCGAGATTAAATTAGAAACTGGAAACTTCGAGCTAATTATGCCACAACATGGCAACATGACCCAACAAAAACATATTCTACCAATTGTGACAAAATTGTGAATTGAAGCAACATTAAAGCAGCATTGTTTTTGTCATTCAGAACTTTAAAAATTAAGTCGAATGGTTTAGAGTATCAGATGTTAATGCTAGATACTCCTGTCTGTGTAAAGCAACTAAACAAGCAAAAATAGGTGAAGGCAGATCACAGTTGTGATGCCAAAAGATGTTACCCTCAGCATAACATATTCCACCTCTCTTTATCTTTGGAATTCAGGTTTCAATGATAGCTGCTGTTTGTTTTTCACATTATGTCCTGCCAGACCTCCCACCCGGAGCCACCAGAGAATCCCGAGTACAGGACCTGGAAAGAAAACCAACAACACCATGGGCTTGAAAGGATGGATTAGTTCAGGGCTCGCCGCTCGCCTGCTGCTTAGATTGGCTTTGAAGCCTCGAGTCGGCCCTTCGTCACACTGCCCACAGCGTCACTTTCCATGGCAGAGCTCACAGTAAACCTTTGCTAACAAGACATGGTCGCGGCATCCAAACAGACATATCTCTTTCTTGACAGGTCTGTGTAGTCCTATCACGTTCTAGAGCAGACTGCAGGACAGGCTGATCTTACAGCGATCTGCCAACAACATCAATTGCCCACTAGGAATCAGAGGGTCACCAGTGGGCCAATTTAGGACACAGTGTTTCAGTACAAGATGGGATAGTATTACTACAGACATAGGGCCTTTGGCTGTATAAATAGACCCTGCCTACTCGCTGTTTTATCTCTCATTTTACAGGCCTCTTTGCCATGCCTAAAGCCACTCTGATAGATATTCCTGGCATGGGTTGCTTTCCAGTGATTATATCCACTCAAAGTTATGCAGTGGCATTACCTTCCTTGGTTTCCTCTTCCTTGATGCTCAAAATCCCCATTCTCAATAAACATACACCCCCATTGCTCCCAACATCACAATCTGGGTCTGTTAGCTCATTTGGCAGTAAGCTTACTTAGCCAAGCTGGTCTGTAAATAACGCTCCTCAACAAGCAAAGTATCTGCCAAACCTAAAGTAATTTGCCCAACTGAATTTACAGTGCTAATTAAAAAGACTTCCTCATGTGTTGGGCTACTGCCTTTTGTCTCTGTGTGCAGAGGAAGCCATGGCAAAGAGTTCATGAAACCGCATTTCAAACCAATTAAACTTGATAAAGTTGACAATAAAATCATTGTTTATGTTAAACAATATTCAAGGGCAGGATTCTATTGGCTTAAAAGCAAATCAATCCGCTTGGTACAGGAATATTATTACATGTAACATTCACACAGTGGTCTTAACTGCAGGAATATTGGCCCCAGCCATTGTGAAGGAAACACAAACTAGCATTTACAAACAATTAACCTCATGAGTTGACATGTATTTGTGATTTAGATTACAGTACATGCAGTGCCAAATAAAGTCACATTGGATTGGATTACAATCAAGCAAAGTTCATGAATGTTAATTAGGTGATGTATAACTCAACCGGTAACCTTGACTAAGCACTGTTAAACCCAACAGTCAACTTTATCAAATGAAATGAGTGTAGTGAACTCAAAATTTACTGAAAGTTAATTCTACTCATTTGAAAAGTGTTTTGAACTCAGTGTTGAAGGTAATGAGTTAATTAAATACCTCATAACTTCAACTTAAATTGAGTAAGTTCACAGTACTTATATACAGTAAATTAGTTTAACTTAAATTCTTTGTTGCAATCGGTTTCCTCAAACGGTTACAGTACTCAGTTAGTTTTAGTTCACTTCATATATTGGGTTTGACTGTGCTCAAATTGCTTCTTTTCCTCAAATGGATTAAGTTCAAAGTACTCATTAGGATTAGTTTTTGAACTTAAATGGTTTGTTGCAATCGGTTTCCTCAGATGGTTTGAGTTACCTTAACTTTTTGGGTTTTACAGTGTGGAAAAGTGGGCTCTTTCTGTGACTAAAATAATATAATACAAGCTCTTTCCAAACAATAGCTAATTTAACTTTATGAACTTGGCATATTTCTGAGTTAGACTAAATTATATGTTAAATAATGTAAGGGGGTATTTAAACAGATTGCAATCAAAGCAAACAGCTTGGTTAATGAATATTAATTAGGTGATGTAATGTTCTCTCTAACTGCGAGAAAATGGGGTCCTTACAATATATAGCTGATTTAATGAAGTTGACATATTTCCACATAAAATAATATGCAGTGGCAAATAATATGAGTGAGATTTGATTGGATTACAATCAAAGCAATCAGCTTGTTTCGTGAATACTAATTTAGCATTGCAACATTCACCCAGTAGTCTTTATTGTGGAAAATGGGGCCCTTGCCATGTATAAATACCATGAAAAGGCATTTACAGATCATTTAACTTCGTAAAGCTGATATATTTATGCATTACATAATATGTGGCAAATAATTAAAGCAAGACACAGCAACAACTCATCTAGAGTGAAATGTCAAGTGATTGCTGGCAATATATTCCAAGTGAGATTTGACTGGATTATATACAAAGATATATAAAATACAGCATATGTTTTACACAGTGGATGCCCTACCAGCTGTAACCCAGTACTGGGAAACACCCATAAACCTCACATTCACACACAGACACTACAGCCAACTTATTTATTCAATTCACCTATACTGCGTGTCTTTGGACTCTGAGGGTAACCGGAGCACCTAGAGGAAATCCACGACGAACACAGGGAGACATTGCATAACCCCACACAGAAACGCCAACTGACCCAGCTAGGACTCAAACCAGCCATCTTCTTGCTGTGAGGTGACAGTGCTAACCACTGAGCCACTGTGTCACCCAGAATGTAAATATATATATATATATATATATATATATATATATATATATAAACTATTTGTTCATGAATATTAATTCGCTGATGCAATGTTCGCTAAATAGTCCAAACTGGTGAAAAAGGTTCTGTATAACAGATTTGATTACATTTTCAGGAATATTAATTAAAGATTTCAACATTCACCCATATTAAGCTTAACTGGGGCTGCTCACAATAGCAGAACACAGATTTATGTGTGTGAACTTAGTATACTTCTGAATTAAACGATATATAGAGGCAAAGACAAATCAAGGTGAATTACAATCAAAGTAATAAGATAACACAAAAATTTATCAGGTGACAATGTTCAAACAGGCATTTTCCACCCTTAAAACATTGTGAATTTGACAGATTCCTGAATGTAAACAATACGATGCGGCAATTAATGCAAGATAACTATCAGCTTGGTTCATGAATATTTAATAGATGACATAACATTAAACAGTAGCCTAGTAGCTCTCTGCAACTCACATGATCGCCCACTGAAGCCAAGCAGGGCTGCGCCCCGGTCAGTACAACTGTATCTGTCTGCGGACTGCAAGACAGGGGGGTAAGAATTGACACTCTGTGTCAATTCTCAGGATCGCCCACTCCAGTATCTCATTCGTCCGTAAAGAAAGTCAATCTCCTTTCCACCCTGTGACATCACATTCGCTGCCAATCAGGATAGGAGCTCAAAGTTTAAAGGGACGCGAGCGGGGAAGCTCGTTCTGCTCTGCTCAGCTCTCTTGCTTGCTTTGTCTTTGCTTACCTTTTTGCGTGTTTGGCTTGTTGTTATGTGCAATGATATTGATGTGAATTTAGAGTTTTGATTTTGGTCTTGTTCTTGTTTTTGGTCGCTGTTACCGTCTTGTATGTGTGTAGGTTACAATTCCCTGTTCTCTGGTGTCAGCCTTTTGTAAATAAATTCACATATTTTTGCAGTATTTTGGTTTTCATTTTGCTATTTGCCACCAACTCACCACAAAATTTTATCATATCAAATTTTACCCCTAGAGCCAAACTTAAAAAGTCGTAACTGTCCAGAAAAGCGCTATATAAAATGTAAGGAATTATTAATTATTTTTATATTATAGCTAACCATCAACCTAAAATTGTATTAATAACTTTGATTTTATGAAGTTGAAGTACGTGCTACTTGTATGTAGAAGTAAAATCATGTTAAAATCATAAATATTAAACAGACCATGTAGGTCTATGATTCAGTTTGATTTAACAAGTAGTTGATAAAATTGCAGCTTGTTGTTTTTATCTTTACAACACAATAATCATGCTAAAAAAAGAATGAAATCTAAGATAAGGTTTTTTTTCTATATCTCATATGGGCGGCCAACGAAGGACCGTCAAACATTTGCTGACAGTTGGATTGGAAATGGAGAAGATAAGAGCAATGTCTGACAGGACTGCAGAGGATTCTGTCATTGTTCTGTAGTACTCCACGTTTCAACTCAAGTCATCAGCTGTCTGTCTTCTCCCCGGCCCACTATCAACTATACTCATGAGTGACTGGAGGGATCCTGTGAAATCTGCCTTTGCTTTTAAGATCTAAAATAAAATGTCAGAATCTCTCCCACTGACCCGGTTGTAAAAGCTATCTGAGTGCACTTTCAGTGAGACACAGCATTCATATAGACAGAGACAGATCTCGCGAAAGGTTTAACTGACAGAGAGTAAATGAGCCCATTTCTTTCAAGTGTAGGCGGTGGTCTAGACTAATGGTGGGGGGGAAAGAGAGCACTGTTCAAACAATATATCACAGCAAGATTAGACATCTGTCCAAAGTACGGAAAGTGAGATGGTACCGTCTTTATTAGAGCAAGCACCACACTTCTATAAATAAAAATCTGCCACATCATGGAGCCTGGAGAATGAATGCAAAACTGCACGACTCCACGATATCATTAGTATCAAACTAGGGCTGTAATCGCTGGACATTGAGTAGGATAATTAGAAATTTCAAAAACTGTTCACACATTGAACAACTTTGTCAAAGCAACAGGGATCATCAATGTCAAAATGACTGAAATCAACTGACAGAAGGCAGGACTTTATACAGAAACCAAACAGAATTGAGCTTTACTTCATTTTTTAAAGAAGTAATTAAACTGTTTGATACAATGAACTGATTATTAGGGATATCCCGATCAGGTTTTTTGCCCTCGAGCCAGTCATTTGATTTTGAGCATCTACCAATACCGAAACTCAATCCGATACTTCCATAATGCACAGATCCAGGATGTTCCTCTTTTTAAATGTAATTCACCTTATCTTAACATTCAACAACTCTGTTAACAAACAGAGCACTTCAGTGAGATAACTTGAACAATTGAGTAATAAATAACATCAATTCTTCAGACTTTAGTGCAACAGTAAATATGAAAAAAAAAATCTAACATAAAAGCAATAGCACCTCAACTTAAAATACCTGACAGGTAATCCCAAGTTACATATCTCACAGTTTGCTATGGCAATGTTGTCATCATCAACTTTATAATACCTCCAGACCGCAGACATACTCGGGCTTTTCCGCTACAAGCTGCTTCCGTGTTCTACTTTGCAGGCATTTAACCATAGCGTCTCTGCAACAAGTGATGTCATGCTGAACGTTTTGCTGTTTCTGTGTGAAGTCAAGAAAGAGGTCTAACTCTGTGCCAATGCATAATTATAGATGTGTTAAAAAATAATGAGAATATACACACATACATTTGAGTCCTGATCGGGAGGTAACATCCGATTCGATCGAGTCTAAAACTCGGCCCTGATTTCCGAATCACGTGATCCAACCAAAACATCCCTACTCATTGTATGATTCATTTATTTTTTAATTGGATGAGAGGCCTGTTGCAAATTGCAGTAACACACTTCTTGCGCAATAGATTGACACGACCTCAATAATTCTAATGTCAATATATAAATCGCCCATCATATTTGCATAAAGATGAATGTAACCAGGACTTTAGCTCTGCGATCTTATCTATTCTCTGTTGGAGGTGTTTGGCAAGCGCAGATAATTTCTTTCGAAACAATGCTTACTGCAGGTGTAGAAAATGTGAAGTTTTACCTTTTTCTTAAACGTAGAAGAAAGAAGTTGTCCAAATGAGCCAGGTTTCAAATCTGCAGTTTAGTTCCATTAAAGTGCAAAGGACACCGAAAATACCTGACATTCACTAATAATGTTAAAAGTCATTTTAAAAGAGCATTACACATCTACATCACTTTATTTAAAATCTATAACATCAATTACAGATTCTAAATACCCTTTAGTATGAAATGTTTTAGTTCCTGGAAGTGTTTATGTCTACACTGCATTATTATGCTGTTATAAAATCTTGTGATCTTTGTGATAATACATCATACAATCATGAGAGGCCAAGAGATGAAAATATTTTATCTTAATTTTCTAAAAAAACGCCATTCAAAGTTGGTGTTGGATCAAGCGGCAAAAAAAATACTTGCAGCCAATCAGCATTAAGGGGAGTATACAGTATATTCATGGTAGGGAAGGAGAAAAATCTCAGAACGATGGACACTATCTGAAAGAATAAAAATAAAGAGAGAGAGAGATGGTGAAGAAAACATTAAAAGAAAAGGTCAGAGGAACATATCTTTAAAAAGTAAAGTTACGACCAGGCAAGAGATAGCACCCGATAATATCAGAGAAATTTTCCAGCAATGGAGACAACTGGAAAGTCTGAAAACAGATACTGATTGTTGTTTTATTTCTTTGGCTTTGCGCATATAAAAAGAAATAAGATATGTTGCTGTTGTTGTAGTTTTCTTGAATATACTTGTTTGTTCGTTTGTATTATTATTTCCTTCACTTCATCTATGATGAGATATTCATATCTATGCTTTTGCCTTATACCCAAAATGTGTCAGAAAAATTCGATACCAAGATACTCGTAATTGAACGCATTTCTTTAGTTTTCCTTTTTAGTGAATTCAGCTTTGTAATCTTCTCACATTTGTAATATATTCATTATCTGGACTACCCTATTAAATAGAGAGCTGCTTATGAATATGGTATTTTCACAGGAGCTAAAAACACAACAACATTGCAAATTATTATGTTAAACTATTATGTTATTGTAATCAGTTTGGGTTGCATAGCGTGTACCTGAATGTGCGCGTGGAGGCATTATGATGGCTAAGGGCATCAGTTTTGTGATTTCAAATGAGTTTTTTACCGAATGTCACCATTAAACCCACAAGACTTTGGCCCAATCCCAATTCTACCCCTTAGCCCTTACCCTACCCCTCATTTTACACCTCATTTTGAAGCAGGTGGTACAAATTAGAAATGGGACTGGGACTTTATCTCATAACACAAATTATATTTTGAAAAGCTATTGTTTTCGAAGTGTTTCAGTCTGTCCACTGAAAGTGTATTTATTCACCAACAACTCTGGTTCTTCAAAAAATTCAAAAAGAGACTAGTAAATGCATATTAAATCAAAGCAATTTAATCCATGTCTTCTGAATAGAGGCCATTGTTTTATAATGACAAACAAATTTAGGCTTAAATTGTTTGATTATAAACAAACAGAAGTTCAACTAAAGTTGCGTGAAATGCAAGAAGAAACCTTATAGTTTTTTGAAGAGCTCAAAAATTAACGTCATTGGTTATCACACATCAAGCAAGCATGCTTAAAGAAATAGTTCAACCAAAGATGAGAATTACCTCATCATGAATCCTTCTGCATATGTTATTGAAACCTTTAAGAGTTTCTTTCTTTTTGGCTGCTGGGACCCATCTACGAGCATAGTAGGAAATTAAAAATACTATGGAACCCAATGGTTACCAGCAACCTACATTTTTCGAAAATATTTGAAAAAATGAAGGGTGAGTAAATATGACAACAGGGCTGTACAATTAATCGAAAATTCAGTTTCGATTTTGGCTTCTAACAATTATGAAAAAACATTAATCGAGATAAACGATTATTGCATCATCCCTTTCCAGTTGTACACATTGTTGCTCTGCAAAGCTCAGTTTCACATGAAAATTACTAAAAGCAAGTACTGTAACATAGCACAGGATGCGCATCTTTCATTGATGTATATTTGAATCATTCATGTTTTTTCAAACGCACGAAAGAGATCACATGCTGTTGAGTGTGCGCGCGCTCAGCCTCAGAGATGAGCAGAGCACACACATCTGAAGTCATCTTAATGTAAGTGCTTTAAATACATGCAAATTTGTGTCAAAACGTGGTTTAGTAATTAAAACAAACAAGTTGAGAATCAAAAGACATGTGAAAGTGAAACCATAAATCATAACGGTACTGCTCTTAAAGTGACAGCATGCCTGTTTTTACGATTATTAAATCAAACAAAAGGACAAAACCCCTCACTCTTGACTGAATGACTTTTGTAGCTATAATTAAAGTTTTTTTTTCTTGCAGTGAAGATGCTTAAAGCACAGTTTGTTTCATATTTTATTCTATTGCATTTATTTCCCTTATTACAGGGAGGAAAATAGCTGTATATATACAGTTGAAGTCAGAATTATTAGCCCACCTGAATTATTAGCGACCCTTTTCCCACCATTTCGGTTTAACGGAGAGAAGATTTTTTCAACCCATTTCTAAACATAATAGATTTAATAACTTATTTCTAATAATTGATTTCTTTTATCTTTGCTATGATGACAGTACAGTACATAATATTTTACTAGATATTTTTCAAATACCAGCATTCAGCTTAAAGTGCAATTTAAATGCTTTATTAGGGTAATTAGGCAAGTCATTGTATAACATTAGTTTCCTCTGCAGACAATAAAAAATTACCTTAAAATAGGTTTCAAAATATTTAAACCTGCTTTTATTCTAGCCAAAATAAAACAAATAAGAATTTTTCTAGAAGAAAAAAATTATAAGAAATACTGCAAAAAATTCCTTGCTCTGTTAAACATCATTTGGGAAATATAAAAATAAATAAAAAATTCACAGGTGGGTGAATAATTTTGACTTCAACTGTATATCGTTTTGACTAATCGGGATTACAATTATGATCAAAATAATGGTGATTATGATTTTTCCTACAATCGAGCAGCCCTATATAACAGTTTTATTTTTTGGGTGAACTATCTTTAAAGTTTCTATGACCAAATCTGTAAACACTGTTCACTGACTAGGTTTATATGTGAATAGAAGCCTAAAACAAATCCATGTCATAAAGCAATCATAATTTCAGGAGATTTAAACTGCTTGATTTCTTTGAATGTACTTTACAATATCTTTATGAATGTTTTGAAGCATGAAGAGACTTTCAATGGAGGGAGACAGAGGGGCATAAATTTCTCAGATTATATTTAAAATGCATTAGTTTGTGTTCCAGAAATTCTGTATGGCATTGGAATGACATACAGTAAGGGTGAAATTAAAAAAATTATGACCGAGTATTGAGTAAACTAGCCCTTTAAATTCATTTAAACAGCCTAGTGTTGGTCATATGTATAAATAAATGCATCTCCAAACCAAAACGCCCAGCAAGTCCCTTTATTCTTTTGCTTGAACTTTTGTATATAAATAAAGCACAGAATTTTCAGTCATAGCCAAACCAGTGTGACTGCATTGATCTGCACAGAGTCGTCTTTGCATGTCACACTCGCAGTCAACTTGTCCCCTACCGGGACTCAAGTTAGAGGAATAGTTCCGGTTCAAACGATCTTCAACCAATTTTGGGGTGAACTATTTCTTTCAGCCTCAGCAGCTCTGATGTACAATTAAACTGTATGAATGCAGGGGACTGTTACATAATAAAACATCTGCAGAGAAGCTTGCAGAGCTGTTTTAAAGCACTTTTAAACTCCAAAGATGTTAAGAGCTTTTCTGGATGTTGTAACCACTGCGGCAAGGCAGTCATGAAAGATGCAACGAAGAAAAGAATAAACAAGTAGAATTAAACCTCTTCCATTGATCTGTTTTGCCATGCTGTGTCAGAAAGAGGATGTGCCAACGATTATATGCCACTTTTATTTAAAAAGATCACTAAGTATACACTCACTGGCCACTTTATTAGGTCCAACTGCTCGTTAACGCAAATTTCTTATCAGCCAATCACATAGCAGCAACTGAATGCATTTAGGCATGTAGACATGGTAAAGAGGATCTCCTGAAGTTCAAACTGAGCATCAGAATGGGGAAGAAAGGGGATTTAAGTGACTTTGAATGTGGCATATTTGTTGGTGCCAAACAGGCTGGTCTGAGTATTTCAGAAACTTCTGATCTACTGGGATTTTCACGCACAACCATCTCTAGGGTTTACAGAGAACGGTTCAACAAAGAGGAAATCTCCAGTGAGTGGCAGTTCTGTGGGCGCAAATGCCTTGTTGATGCCAGAGGCCAGAGGAGAATGGCCAAACTGGTTCCAGCTGATAGAAAGGCAGCAGTAACTCAAATAAGCACTCGTTACAACTGAGGTCTGCAGAAGATCATCTCTGAACACAAAACACATTGAACCTAAAGGCGGATGAGCTACAGCAGCAGAAGACCACACTGGGTGCCACTCCTGTCAGCTAAGAACAGGAAACTGAGGCTACAATTTGCACCAAAATCGGACAATAGAAGATTGGAAAAATGTTGCCTGGTCTGATGGGTCTCGATTTCTGCTGCGACATTCAGATGGTAGGATCAGAATTTGGCATCAACAACATGAAAGCATTGTATCAAAGGTTCAGGCTGGTGGTGTGGTATAATGATGTGGGGGATATTTTCTTGGCACACTTTGGGCCCATTATTGTTAACAGAACATTGCGTCAACGCCACAGCCTGCCTGAGTATTGTTGCCGACCATGTCCATCCCTTTGTGACCATAGTGCAGTGTTTCCCAACCCTGTTCCTGAAGGCACACCAACAGTACACATTTTCAATGTCTCCCTAATCAAACACACTTGAATCACCTAATTAGAACATAAGAAGAGACTCCAAAACCTGAAGTTAATTAGTCAGGTGAGGGAGACATCCAAAATATGTACTGTTGGTGTGCCTCCAGGAAAAGGGTTGGGAAACACTGCCATAGTGTACCCATCTTCTGATGGCTACTTCCAGCAAGATAACACACCATGCCATAAAGCGCGAATCGTCTCAGACTGGTTTCTTGAACATGAAAATGAGTTCACAGTACTCAAATGATCTCTACAGATCCAGATCTCAATCCAATTGAGCACCTTTGCGATGTGGCAGAGAACTGGAGCTTTGCATCATGGATGTGCATCCGACAAATCTGCAGCAACTGCGTGATGCTTTCATGTCAATATGGATCAAAATCTCTGAGGAATATTTCCAGCACCTTGTTGAAACTATGCCATGAAGGATTAAGGCAGTTCTGAAGGCAAAAGGAGGTTCAACCCGGTAAGATGTACCTAATAAAGTGGCCAGTGAGTGTATTTTGTGTAAAGTAAAAACTTTTTTACAAAAGTATGTCTGAACAAACAGTTTTTATAGATATGCAAAAACTGTTGATCTTACACGAGGAAATCTTTCTTTCAACATGCATGAAAAAGCTCTGTCTTGCATAGAGAGCATCTACAATACGCAGAGGACTATCTATAGAAATATGAAAAGATATTTGTGACTTCAAAGTTCGGAATTAATAAGAATGTAGACACACCAGTGATGTGACACCTTTGATGTTCTTCCTTTGTATTACGTTTCTTTCATGATTTATTGATCTACAAAATCCCACTATCCAAACCCTTCACCTGCTTCATGCTAATACAGAAACCTGTAGACAAACACATTTTTGAGAAAAATCAGTCTACATTCTCCAGGAATATAAATAAAACAGGATATGGCGATTCATCATAATGACTCTATTAGTCTCAATCTCATAAACCGCTCTCCATGTCAATTTATCTCTGTTCAGGACATGCTTTTTTTTCCTCAGTTAACTGAAATGCAATTTCATTCACATGTTCGAGTGCTGGAGGACGATCAGTCTTGGATTCATCTCATAACTCAAACTCTAGCCTTGTCAGATAATTTTGTAACCATTTAGCGGATATTAAATATTCATTCATTACAGCGGCACACTTGAAATTGCTAGCTTCAGTCTCTCATCCATACATTACTGTGATATATGCATGCTAATGATCCTGCAAGGGCTTAAGGCTACAGAACATATGTCAAGTCCTCAAAGTCTTTTTTGAATTGTGTAAGAGCCTATATAACAATGCATAGACTCTTACAACATTTTGTGTTCACTATATAAATAGCTAAATATAAATATTGAGTATATGTTAACACTTTAGTTTTATTTACTTTAAGTGCACCATTATGTTAGATTTAGATATTAACAAAGACTATTATTGCTGAATAAATGTGTTGTTCATTAGTCATGTCATCTAATCTTTAATATAGGATTAGAGTAAATTAGGACAAATATTAGTAAGCAAACATTAACTAATTAAGCAATTACTGTAAAGAGATACATTAGAATATGAATAAGTAAAGATGCTGAACGAAGTCAATGTTTACCATTAGTTTGTGTTGACTAATGCATTTACTAACACAATAATATACATTTAATTATTAAGTAAGGGATAAAGTACATCCAAGAGGTTGTTATTGCATTGTTATTCTGTGTGCACACCAGACGCAGAACGTGTGATTAAATCGCAATATTCACGCGTAAATATTCACGCGTGAACATTTTGAGTTTACTCACTTCATTCGCACGTCAAATCCGCTTCATTTGCGTGTCAAATCCACTTCATATTAGACGCGGATTCGCATCATGGGTAGGGCTTCTGCTTCCCGGTGACTCTAGTTTTGTTGCTAAATGACTAACATTGATTTTATTGAGAGAAAAGCTGTTTATGTGCTTTAGGAAGGCTGATAAACAGCGTTGATTCATTTGGACCCGTGTTGAGTCCATTCAGAGATGCACCCAGCTCTGTGAGTTCGTAAACTCCTCCTGTAACTATACCTGGATGATGGAAGCTTTCAGCGGTGCTTCCGACTGAGCAGAGCCTCGTTTGATGAACTGTTGTCCGGTGTCAGCAAGAGGATTTTCCCCTGGGACACCAACAACAGGCGGTACATCATAATCATGCCCCTACAAGAGAAGGGTCCTGATTGGTTAACGTGGCGCGAATGTATGCTAAAGTCAGTTTTTCCAGCTTGAGCGATTCATGCGAAACGTGCACCACGTAAACTAGCGCCGCGTCATTTGCGCTGCAGGATGTCTATTCGCATCTTTGCATTGACTTAACATGTAAGTCACTCACACTTGAAGCTTCATCCGCATCTGGTATGAACACAGTATTACACAGGTGCCTGGAATAGAGATCCACTGAATGAACCTACTATGAACAGCAGCTACGCTAATTATTTTCTTTATTCTCTATTTCCACCTGGGGTTATTCATCCTGAGGCCTCTAGAGATTGTGCAGCACCATTGACGTGATCTAAGCCCTGTGAAGAGATGATGTCAAGGTATCCATAATCCTGGACCAGGCCGTATCCTGAGCAGATTCTGAGGCAGTCATGGAAGAGCGGAGAGCATGAGACAGATTCCTGAAAGACCCCAGTAATAGACGAGTCTTCGCATTGATCCTGTGGGCCAGCCTGAACACCCGCCGGTGACCTACTCACACCTGCAGCTTCTCCACGATGGACGTCCAGCGTTCTCCAGCCTCCAGCGTCTAGACTGCAGCTCTGCACAAGAAGTTTGGTCAGATGAGAAATGGTCATGCAAAACTGAGCCTGGTTTCTCTCAAGGTTTTTTCCTTCTCTTTCGTTAATTGGTGAAGTTTTGTTTCTCGCCACTCGCATGCTTGGTTTTGGACTTGTGGAGCTGTGCATTGATGTGTTTGCTCTTCAGTGTTCGGGCTTATATCAGTGAAACTTAAACCATACTGAATTGAACTAAACTGAACTTCAACTGTGAAAACTGGACTGACATGGTTTCAAATTACTAGAACTTCTATGCTGAGCTGCTTTGACAATCTACATTGCAAAAGCATTATATAATTAAACATGAATTGAATTGAATGTATGGTCCACACTGAGGCAAAATGTCTGAAGGGTGAATGACAGTGGAAAGCTTAGTGCTACAGATATTAGTTAATTATTAAAAGAAAGTAACATACAAAACTACAAAGGAAATTCTGATATTTGGAAATGTTTTTCGATAGTATGTGACAAAAAAAAAATTGCCTATTTTTATTTACTGAGAAATAAAGATAAGTTATGATCAATATCCTGACATTGCTGTAGGTAGAAAAGGCTAATGTACATTCTGAAACAGTATTAGGCCAAATGCTTTTCTCTCTGACCACTTGAAAAATTAACATTTAAAATTATGAACCTATTTCTGACTGTATTTCTATGTGAAAAGCTTCTTGTTTGTGTCCATGTTCATCATTATGTAAACTCAAATCAAACTAAACATGTTTATTTTTCATTTATTTTAAACTTATATTCAAATAAGAAGCAAGTGAAATATATAACAGAGTGGGAGAAAATATATATTTTTGCGGAGGGGAATCTTGCCGGAGCATGCAGGTCTCTAGTCTGGAATACTCAATTTTTATTGGTCAGTTGCAGCATTTGAAGGCATGTTATTCCGACATAACAACAGCTAAATAACAAAGGCTCATCTAAGATTATTGAATCGTCCAGACCTTCAGTGAATATGAAAAATTGCTTCTAAAGTTTATTGTTACCAGGGACCCATTTTTTTTTTTTTTTGCCTAGGATCATTCTGAAAACGTACCCTTATATACGTTTTTGGAGACCACAAATAATGTAGCCAGTGGTACGTATGGCTGCATTTTATTTTTTAAACGAATGCTACGGGTCGGTATGACACCATACATTGTCGCGCTTACCAGCTAACTGTTTACCTCCATATAGACAGCTTTCCCGCTGTAACCAGTTTGTCCCGGCGCCAAGTACGTCTGCAGACTTAAGATGCAGAGGAGTTTGGAGGGCGTTTAGACGACGACGGGGTTAGAGTCCGATGAAGAATGGTTCCAGAAAGCAGGTAAGACAAAAACAGAATCCAAAAAATAAAGTAGTAAATAGTAAATAAAAAAAAGTTAATAACAGGGTGAAAATGTGGTAAAGTCTGAAAACGTAGTAAAAATCAGACGAGGGCTTTTCTTTTTCTGGATTGCTTTTGAAAATTGTTGGTTGGGTTTAGGACAGGAAAAAGGTGGGTGGGTCAATCAATAAAATTGGTTGGGTTTAAGGAAATAGGAGGGTGGGTCAGTCGATTGGTCAGTCAGTCATTCAGTCAGTCAATCAGTCAGTCAACAGCGGCCTCTGGTGAGCTTACGTGAGAACAGCAGGCATGAACCGCACTTTCGAGAGAAATTTGAGATCTCAAAAAGCGTACACAGCAGCCTCTCGTGGATTCGCAAAAACTGCAAAAAAAGTACCCCCAGGACCTATTTTGCTGTCTCCAGAAATGTATATAGAGGTACATTTTCAGAATAAGCCTGGGTTGGATTCTGACACTATTGACATTAAAAATCTGCATCCAACGCTGCACATGTGTTGGAAGCCATTGCCTGAAATGTTTGTGTTCATGTGATTTGACTCTTAAACAGACTGTAAAGCAGAAGTACTGATGATGACAACTTGCTGGAGACAAATGCAGAGAGAGCCTTCAGATGGGAGACCATAATTGTAATAGATGGAGAGGGGAACAGTATGTGGGTGTCTCACTTAAGATTCATGGACCTGGCGCAGATGCAGAGGCTTAGACAAGACAAAACAAAGAGATCGAGAAATCAGGTGTCAGCAACACTTAGCCAGCAGGCCTTATACTGTACTCTGAGCAAGGCTTGAGATGTACATATCAACACTGCATAGAGAAACTCAGTTGTATTGTTCTGCCCTTTCAATCAGATTTAGAAAATTCCACAGACAATTACGTGCTTGGCAGGTGCATGGCGGATACTTTTCATAATTGTTGAGATAAAAAAAAGCAGGCTGTGTATCCTGTGAAAAAGTGGCGGAGATTAAATTTGCAGATACAAATGACATTGTGACTCCTCTCCTGTTCTCTTCTGTAATTGGATTAGGCCCTAGATAGTGTTTTTGTTTTTATTGTCAGATGCTGGATTATTAAGACGTCTTTCTTCATGCCAATAAATAATACATTTTTGGCAGCAATGAGGGTGAGTGTTGTTTTTTCCCCGTGCAGCATCTATATCTGTCAGACAGGAGTTTTTTTTTTTTTATACTCCAAATGTGGATGATTTATTTTTTTATTCAGGTTTTGTCTGTTAATCCATGCATCCGTGTCAGTCAATGAAAAATAAACACAACTTTGGAGAACACTCTTCTCCTATCAACAACCCTTGTGACAATACTTTGTACATGGCTAGAATTTGGTAGCAACATTAAAGCCACAAAACGTGTCAAAGTAGTTTTCCTTTTTTTTTTTTGCAGTTTTCAATGTCACATGATCCATCATGAATCACAATATTTGGCATTAAAGAACCTTCATTCATTCACTTCAACTTAGTCCCTTATTTATCAGGGATCGCCACAGTGGAATGAACCGCCAACTATTCCAGCATATGTTTTACGCAGCGGATGCCCTTCCAGTACATTCATATTCTCTCACATGCACATGCACACTCATACACTACGGCCAAGTTAGTTCATCCAATTTAGCTATTGCACGTCGTTGGACTGTGGGGTAAACAGAAGCACCCGGAAGAAACCCATGATATTATGCAAACTCCACACAGAAATGCCAACTGGCCCAGCCAGGATTCGAACCAGGGGTCTTCTTGCTGTGGGACGACAGTGCTAACCACTGAGCTACTGTGCCGCCCCACATTGAAAAACATTTAATGAAAACAGAACAAAATAAAATTGCATTAAGAGGAAATGATGACATTATCATATATAGAGTGCCTTTATTATGCTATTTAAAAGGCTCTTTATTTTGTACTGGAGATCTCCTACAATGTCCATGCAAGGTAGGTAGGTAGGTAAATAAATGATTTCTCATACTATACACTACAGCTCAGTTTTCTTTCTTCACCATATCAGATGCTCTAGAAAGTGAATCATTCTGCCCCCTACGAACACTAAGGCCCCGTTTACAATAATACGCTTTAGTTTTAAAACGCCGTTTTAGAATAAAAATTATCCACGTCCACACTGAAACTTCCCCTAGCATTTCTGAACAGATGTCAGTCCACACTTCACTGCTGAAAACGCACATCAAGTGACCACACACACACACTCTGGCATGCGCTGCAGCGTATGCGGGCATCTGAGCTCCAGGCAGAGGGTGCTTTGAGCACAGAACCCCAGATGAGAGCTGTGCACGTCGGATGGTTCATTAAGAATCTACAGCTGGATTTAATCTCTATATATTTGTTAAACATGATATTTAATTCATCTTGTTGTCTATATCTAACAACATATTCCCGACTTTGGTCTTTTGAATCTATAACTTGTTCTCAGGTAACATGTTTTGGTTGAGCAAAGATAAGTTAATATAAATGTATCCATGTACACGAATTCTGCACATTTGATTGATTGCTTGCCTTTGGAGAGAGAGAGGAGAGAGAGAGAGAGAGAGGAGAGAGAGAGGAGAGAGAGAGGAGAGAGAGGGAGAGAGAGAGAGAGAGAGAGGGAGAGAGAGAGAGAGAGAGAGAGAGAGAGAGAGAGGAGAGGAGAGAGAGAGAGAGAGAGAGAGAGAATACATCTATACACATATATAGTATGATATAAATATAAATATACGGTTGAAGTCAGAATTATTAGCCCCCCTGTTTATTTTCCCCCCAATTTCTGTTTAACGGAGAAGAGAAGATTTTCTCAACAAATTTCTAAACGTAATAGTTTTAAAAATGCATTTGTAATAACTGATTTATTTTATCTTTGCCATGATGACAGTAAATAATATTTTACTAGATATTTTTCAAGACACTTCCATACCGCTTAGTAATTAATTAGGTTAACTAGGCAGGTTAGGGTAATTAGGCAATTTATTGTATAACAGTGGTTTGTTCTGTAGACAGTGGGAAAAAATAATAATAATTATTTAATTTTGATCTTAAAATGGTTCATAAAAATTAAAACTGCTTTTATTCTAGCCGAAATAAAACAAATAAGACTTTCTCCAGAAGAAAAAATATTATAACATACTGTGAAAATTGCCTTGCTCTGTTAAACATCATTTGGGAAATATTTAAAAAAGAAAAAAAAAATTCAAAAGGCGGGCCAATAATTCTGACTTCAACTGTATAGACATATACAATATGTCATGTTTTGAAATATTTTGCTTGAATTATATTGTATTATCTTTTAATTTCTAAATATGTTTGGGGACTAAAATATTATTTTATAAATATTTCTGTTTAATACTGTTTGTTTAAAAGTACCAAAATGCATTGCCTATTTCACTGAAATAGATAAAAAATATTAATTTTCAAAATGGGGTGTACTCAATTATGCTGAGCACTGTATACCTTATAAGTTCCTAGCCTAATATATACCTAACCCAACCCAATCTCATGAGGAAATGTAACTACTCATATGAGTTCATTCACATTAAAAATAACATTTTTAATCGGTAAAGGATCAGCAAATTGTAGTAAATTTAAGAATGAGTACAAAATAATAGGAATTAGCCACCAAATCAGTCACAAACTGCCGTATAAATGTGTTAAGTACTAAAGGGTAAGTTCACCCAAAAATGAAAATCATGTTATGAATTACTGACCCTCATGCTGTTCCAAACCCCTGAGAACTTTTGTTCAGCTTCAGAACAAAGTATAATATTGCAACATCTTCCAGAGACAACAAGACTTCCAAATTGTTCAAAGTACAGAAAGGTACACACGTGAACATGCACGCTATACTGACACAGAGTAGAAGAAATAGTTATATAGTAGAAACGTAAAGTCATGATTGTTTTATGTGTGTACATCATATTATCGCAGCTTGATAATATTGTAGTTTAAATATCTTATTTTGTGTTCTAAAGACAAACAAAAGCCTCAGGGGTTTAAACAACTTGAGGGGAGTAATTAATAACAACGTAAATTTTTGGATGAACTAATACTTCAACTCTAAATCCAATATTTGTAATGTATGAATGTCTAATCTAATCCTAGCACAAATATGAATAACCCAAACCCAAATAATGCATGAAAGTATGTAACCCTAACTTGATCTATGTGTGTAAAAATAAACTTTTTTAAATAAGCTTTTATCTTCTCAAAGGCTGTATAAGGCCTGAATTTGTGTCTCCAAATTACATACCCTATTCTTCTTATAAGTATTCTCCTTTAAGGGATGAATCACTCCATAATGCAAACTTACAGGAAATGACTTATGCAAGGACCAGTTCCACTTCTCCACTTTATCTTGTATTATATATTGGCCAGTTGAGGCATTCTTAAAATGTCAACACAATTATCATGATTTCATACTGTTAAAAGATTTGTGCACTTTGTGGCCTGTGAATTAATACATCAACTGAAAAAATGTCTATTGTTAGAATAAAATATTAGAGAGAGTTTTGGTTACCATTTATTTCTACGCTACCTGACAAAAGTCCTGTAGTTGATTTCAGTTGTAAGAGCAAAAATAATAGCTTGACTTCTAGTTGATCATTTGGAAAAGTGGCGGAAAGTAGATTTTTCTGATGAATCATCTGTTAAACTGCATCCCAATCATTACAAATACTGCAGAAGACCTAGAACCCGCATGGAACTAGAATTCTCACAGAAATCAGTCAAGTTTGGTGAAGGAAAAATCATGGTTTGGGTTACATTCAGTATGGGGGCGTGCAAGATATCTGCAGAGGGATGGCAATATCAACAGCCTGAGGTATCAAGTAGTGTTGGGTGGTATACGAAATTTTCAGATCGCCGAGACAAAATACTAATGCATGGGGGCAGTGTTATTTTTATATACTATTTTATTAATATATTTAACCATATCTAAATATATTTAATAACCTTACGACTGTTTTTTAAACTATTTATTAACCCCTACTGCATTTGCATCTACGTTTTGGTATTGGATATAATTCAAACCAATGCAAATCCACCGCACTCTTACAGCTAAATACAGGTGCTGAAACCAAAATTATTCTAACAAGACTCGATGCTGCTACAGTGCGGCTGTGTGATTTGATTGCGACTTCGGGTTCATGCCGTTATCCGGGCCAGCGGGACCTGCCGCAAGCAAATGGATTATAATACAAATGAATGAAAGCCAATGAAATTATATTTATCTAACGCGTGGAAGAAACAAGGATGTATTAAGGTCCTTTCAGATGGGATGCGTATGGAGGACTCGCCCCCCGCACGTGACTCTTCTATGCGGTGAAGTTTTCCAACTGCATTCACCCCCGTGAGGCCGCTATAATCACTCTCTTAGGAGAATTTAGCTTTCACCATCCAAAATAAATAAAGTTATCCAACATGTGCGCCCGATAGCTCCGCCCCTTCCGCTACGTGAGCAAACCTGCGGTCGTTGAGTGTGTGAAGGTCCATCATTCCACACTTCATTTTACCGGCTGAATGAGTGCATCATCCTGGTAATTAAAGTGCACTTATTATTTTTAGAGTTTTCAGTTGTGAACGCACTACTTACCACTAGTTTATACTACCAACATGGCGTAGCATAGTGCATAAGTATGTGATTTGGTACGCAGCTCATGTTTCTGTTCAGTTGAGCGCGGGCCTCAGGTCTAATCATCACAAAAGTAATCAACAGTGTCACATTTGCTAAGATCTAACACAATGTTGCGTTTGGCATATGGGTTTATTGTTTTCCTGATAAGAGTTTAATTTTAGACATGGCTACGCCGAGGTCGGCGATATAGCCTATTGCTCTAATATTAAATAGCCTTTGACATAGACAATTGACAATTAGCATTTGACTTAACTTTTCTCATTCTTCAGCGGAATAACATTCCTTCTCATACTTCAGCCTCCACATCAAAGTTTCTGAAACCAAAGAGGGTCAAGGTGCTCCAGGATTGGCCAGACCAGTCACCAGGCATAAACATTATTGAGCATGTTTTGGGGTAAGATGAATGAGGAAGCATTGAAGATGAATCCAAAGAATCTTAATGAACTCTGGGAGTCCTGCAAAATGCTTTTCTTTGACATTCCAGATGACTTTATTAACAAGTTATCTGATTCATTGCAGAGATGTATGGCTGCAGTAGTCCAAGCTCATGGGAGTCATACACAATATGAATTAATTTTTTTTCCACTGCACCATGATTTTATTTTCCATACTGTACATTATTTCTGTTAAGTGACAAGACATTTGTCTAAAAAAGTCAGACCTTACTACCCTAATTAAATAATTTAAAAGAATTATTAAGCATAATCTACAGGCCATGACTTTCATTTAAGCCACTTCTGATACCAAATGATCAACTAGAAGTCAAGTTATTATTTGTTGTTCCTAAAATAGAAATATCCAAATAGGAATTGGACAGAAGACAAGACTTTTGTCAGGTAGTGTATTGCATGGACAATAAAAGAAACATCTCTGTTTTAGTTAAGGTTTAGTTGAGTTTCTTCTCTTGAACACAAAAGAGATTCTAAAAATTGTTGAAAAGCAGCCACTGACTTCTATTTTATTTTTGTTCCCTACTTTGAAAATAAGTGGCAGTTTTTTTTCCAACATTCTTCAAAATTAATTATTTTGTGTTCAACCAAAATTCATAAAAGATGGGAACCACTTGGGTGCAAGTAATGGTGAGAAAATTTTCACTTTTGGGGGAACTGTTCCTTTAACTCTCAAGAAAAGCACACACTCGTATATTTTCAAAACCCTACATCAACCGATCAATACTTGCAATAAACAGAAACACCCTGGTCTCTTGTAAGCTGTTCCTACTGCAGGCCATAAATATGGTGCTTAATGAGGGGGGCATTTATAGTGCTACTATGAACACAGCGGAGCAGAGAACTACCTGACACAAGCAGAGGCTAAAAAACACATCCAGCATCACATCAACACACTAATCAGCTGAACCGGCCGCACGACATTCACTTTACAATGACCAGACACAGAGTTAAATATACAACAAAAGCTGTGGCATGAATGGCTGTAATTGCAGCTCAGTCCTAGCCTTGTCTTAGTCACTGCTTGGGGAATTTTAGCCGTGTTTCATCCCAGGCCCCACTCATGAGGTCATTTAAGAAAAGAGATTTCACTGACAACAAGGGTTGCGGTGTCAGGGATTCATTTGATTTGGTGTCAGACTCCGTGTGCGAATTCTTGATCTCAGGGCAGAATCTCTAAGCTACCACTGGCCATGTGATTATCCACGAACAACCTGTTACTCTCAGTTTCTGACCTAATCCTATCTTCCCCTCGCAGTCCTTTTATCTGTCTCCCATCTTCATCTGGGCTCCGTCCAGCGGCGCTTTCATTCCACACCACCTCCCAATCTCACTGTCTTACTTAGGCCACAGTCCATTGAAAAAGCCATCTGAAGCCATAATCAATTCCAGCTGAATCAATAACACTTGGCTAGGAGGAGCAGGATGGTGACAGAGCGCTCATTGAGCTGTCAATCAAATACTTACTCCAATCTCAGTGTCCGCAGCATGGCTAGCCGTGGGCAGGGTAAATGCTGAAAGAAGAAAAAGCTAGCAGAGGTCCCTAGCGCAACGTTTGAAATTCCAGACAAGTAACGAAAACACTTCAGTCCATGCAATCAAATGCAGAGTAATCAAAAATGGTTTTGTCGGAGAGGAATCTTTATTGCTGCCTGTATGTTTATCAACTTGGGATTGGAGCGATTTGATGAAGAGCACTGTGATTTATGGAAGAGTGTTTTTGAGAAACATGTCTTCTGCCAGTTAGATAATTGCTTGTCGTTTTTTGAAGGGGGAGCTTACATTTGGTCTTAATTTTCCTACCCCACACCCAATTCAAGATGAAGGTGATTTCTTTTCTTTAGCAGAACATTCATAGCTTAAACTGTGGTCTTTCATTAAATGCAAGTGGTAAACGCAAACCAAAATTTTGAACTGTGGTTCCTGATACATTAAGGTCGTATAAGCTGTAGGGCTGGGCGATTTTTCATAAAATCAAAATCTTGATTAATTCAGGGTATATGCAGGAATCCTAAAGATAATTTCAATACCTTTTTAATACTTTTTAAAGACCTTCTCAGAATATTTTAAGACCTCATCGCCACTTCAAACTCTAATGAGTATTAAACCTTTAACTTAGTAAACAGTAGTAGTTAATAAACAGTGTTGTTAAATAAATCAATAAAGCACAACCATGCAACAGAACTCTAATAAGCTTGGAAGAAACAAAGCTTGAAAGAATAAATTACATGGTTGTTTAAGCGACAGGCTTCAGCCAGTGTTAAACTCTTCGTTTCTCCAACCAGGAGTTACATTTTCCAATTTTACCGTCTGTTTCGCTCTATAGTTTCACTATTTGTGGAGGAGAGTCACATCACCTTCCCACATTTGTCGCAAATTAAGTGACATCACCTGGATGGAGAAGCTTGGCCGGACGTGCCCCGGCCAATAAATATATTTATATTTATATTATGCTTTTTGGAGTCAAACACTTTGGACAACGCTTAAACAAAATTAATACTTTTTAATACCTTTTAAGGGCCTCAATACCCTTAAAAATACCCTCTAATTTTAATACTTTAAGACCCCGCGGACACCCTGTAATTGAACATTTTAACTCTATTACGATTAATGAACGATTATTTCATTTATTTATTTTATTTTTTTGCCCTCATAGTTCACATATTACCAGCAAGAGATTTTTGAATGAAGGGTGCATTACTTGATTTTAAAATAATTGAAGGAAACACACACTATCTGCTATCCATGATTATTTATTGAACATCAACGGTAAACATTTCCACGCTGCCCACGCTCATCACCGATATCAAGCCGACCAATCACAAAGCCTGCACAACGCGTTGTCAAAATGTGTAGTTACATTTTTGAGAGATGTGCAGCCCACATATGCGTGCGCTCAACACAGAAGTATAAATCTTAGTGCAGAAGTAGAAATCTTAGTATGAAAGTAAAGGTCTTAACATAGCGGGGTCACTTGATTTCACACACGCTAGGCAAAGTAATTGAAAAAAAAATGGGCTGGAAAATTTTTGCGATTTTAGGTAATGAATGTCGATTTCAATTGCTTTGATTAATCGGCCAATCCTAATAAGCTGATATAATAGACCTTTTTGGGGGATGTAAGCAATAACATTGGTCCTGCCGTATTTCCTGTTTTACATGTTTAATTTCCATAGCTTCTGAGCTTCTGAGAGTCCAAAAAGTTCCACATATTGATTAATAACGTTACATTAGCTGTTATAACATCAAGTTATGATTGAATCGCCTCTTGTTACATATAGACTTATTGGGTATTAGTTTTGTTTTACCTGTAGGTCAATGTGTGTTTTTTTTAGTAGCAGCAACTGTTTACTTGCATTTTGGATGGCCTGAAACACACACTGATTTTTCGGTGTTGTTATCTTTTAAGGTTACTGGCTAGTGCAAAGTTTTTCTGGAATTTTCTTTTTTAAAAACACATTAATAACATTTTTAAAAACAGGGAGATTGGAGCACAGAGTGCCAACCCCAACAATACATTTGTTCACCTGGCATAGTTCTTTTTTCTTTGCTAGGCAGAACAATGGTCTGGTGGGAGTTGAAAAATAAAGCTAACTTTTTTCTGAATCCTTCACACAAGCAGCCACACAGAAGACTAATTTGTGTTGTTCTTAACAGAATGCTAGCCTGTTCTTTTTCCCCCCCCAAAAAAAGAGTGGGGTGGATGGGGGACCAACCACAGAGCCAGAAAATTGTAGCAATACAATGATCCTTTGTGGTTTCTTTGTGATTTCTCCGCACATATAATATGCACGTTTATATGCTTTATTTCATCAGTAAAATACACACATCCTTAAAAGATGTTGCCAAACCACAGAAACGCTCCAATCAGGAACATTTATCAGCAATAAATACTTTATTGATTATGAAACTACTTGGCATTTTCATACTTAAGTGAAACCTAGCTACTAAATCTCTTTAAAGCTCTTTAGTTAAATAAACTGCCATTTTTACAAATCACCACAGTCTAATTTGATGTTTTACAGTCACTTTAAACCACACTCTTATGCCAAGTTCAGACTGCATGATTTTCAAAGTAGTTGTTTCACAGATGTTTCCACACTGCATGACTATCTGGGCTAGTGTTCAGTCTGTGCTGTGTTGTGTTTACACTTCAGGATGGATTGGCAACATGGGGTTTTACACAGGGAAGAATCGCACAACATTGTCTCGGTCCACAAACTACATCTCACAACCAAACAGACACGAGAAGTGTCAAAGAAACAATGCAAGGTCGCATAGTATATCTTTTGTTATTAACTACATAATGAGAAAGAAGCCTTTAGTTGGGTAGAAAATGAACTTATTTTGTTCACCTAGCTTTTAAAGGGAATTAGTAATTTCTCTCAAACATTTTTCTTTTTCGACCTAGTTGTGGTATTGCTCAGATGACACGTCAAAAAGCCATGGGTGCTGCTGACAAAAATCCTACTAGTTTTTCCTCAATTTCTTGGATCCAATAGACTAAATATAAGCACTTTTAACTTCTCCTCCTACCCACACTGGTGGATCCTGCTCTCTCATTGGCTGTAGATAAATCGTTGATGTTATTTTCAGTCAGAACACATTTCACACGGCATGATTTTGAATCGCAGACTGCGGTTCTCTCAGATTGCATCTTTGATAGTTCACACTATGATTGTTGCTCATGTGAACGAGCACTGACTAGCCTATGATTTTTAGGCATTTGTCTGCGATTTGTCAAAACCTGTCGGCGATTCAAAAATTGGGGCTAAAATCATGCAGTCTGAACTCTGCATTATAGATGTCCCAAATATGTTTTTTCAGCAATGCCTATTTTGCTGGTTGACTTTACAACTTCATGTACCCTTAGAGTTTTACCAAACTGTAAAAGGACTAATTTAGCTACTTCAGGGTAGGGTCTAATACTTAATTCGAGATTAAATTAGAAACTGGAAACTTCGAGCTAATTATGCCACAACATGGCAACATGACCCAACAAAAACATATTCTACCAATTGTGACAAAATTGTGAATTGAAGCAACATTAAAGCAGCATTGTTTTTGTCATTCAGAACTTTAAAAATTAAGTCGAATGGTTTAGAGTATCAGATGTTAATGCTAGATACTCCTGTCTGTGTAAAAGCAACTAAACAAGCAAAAATAGGTGAAGGCAGATCACAGTTGTGATGCCAAAAGATGTTACCCTCAGCATAACATATTCCACCTCTCTTTATCTTTGGAATTCAGGTTTCAATGATAGCTGCTGTTTGTTTTTCACATTATGTCCTGCCAGACCTCCCACCCGGAGCCACCAGAGAATCCCGAGTACAGGACCTGGAAAGAAAACCAACAACACCATGGGCTTGAAAGGATGGATTTAGTTCAGGGCTCGCCGCTCGCCTGCTGCTTAGATTGGCTTTGAAGCCTCGAGTCGGCCCTTCGTCACACTGCCCACAGCGTCACTTTCCATGGCAGAGCTCACAGTAAACCTTTGCTAACAAGACATGGTCGCGGCATCCAAACAGACATATCTCTTTCTTGACAGGTCTGTGTAGTCCTATCACGTTCTAGAGCAGACTGCAGGACAGGCTGATCTTACAGCGATCTGCCAACAACATCAATTGCCCACTAGGAATCAGAGGGTCACCAGTGGGCCAATTTAGGACACAGTGTTTCAGTACAAGATGGGATAGTATTACTACAGACATAGGGCCTTTGGCTGTATAAAATAGACCCTGCCTACTCGCTGTTTTATCTCTCATTTTACAGGCCTCTTTGCCATGCCTAAAGCCACTCTGATAGATATTCCTGGCATGGGTTGCTTTCCAGTGATTATATCCACTCAAAGTTATGCAGTGGCATTACCTTCCTTGGTTTCCTCTTCCTTGATGCTCAAAATCCCCATTCTCAATAAACATACACCCCCATTGCTCCCAACATCACAATCTGGGTCTGTTAGCTCATTTGGCAGTAAGCTTACTTAGCCAAGCTGGTCTGTAAATAACGCTCCTCAACAAGCAAAGTATCTGCCAAACCTAAAGTAATTTGCCCAACTGAATTTACAGTGCTAATTAAAAAGACTTCCTCATGTGTTGGGCTACTGCCTTTTGTCTCTGTGTGCAGAGGAAGCCATGGCAAAGAGTTCATGAAACCGCATTTCAAACCAATTAAACTTGATAAAGTTGACATAAAATCATTGTTTATGTTAAACAATATTCAAAGGGCAGGATTCTATTGGCTTAAAAGCAAATCAATCCGCTTGGTACAGGAATATTATTACATGTAACATTCACACAGTGGTCTTAACTGCAGGAATATTGGCCCCAGCCATTGTGAAGGAAACACAAACTAGCATTTACAAACAATTAACCTTCATGAGTTGACATGTATTTGTGATTTAGATTACAGTACATGCAGTGCCAAATAAAGTCACATTGGATTGGATTACAATCAAAGCAAAGTTCATGAATGTTAATTAGGTGATGTAATAACTCAACCGGTAACCTTGACTAAGCACTGTTAAACCCAACAGTCAACTTTATCAAATGAAATGAGTGTAGTGAACTCAAAATTTACTGAAAGTTAATTCTACTCATTTGAAAAGTGTTTTGAACTCAGTGTTGAAGGTAATGAGTTAATTAAATACCTCATAACTTCAACTTAAATTGAGTAAGTTCACAGTACTTATATACAGTAAATTAGTTTAACTTAAATTCTTTGTTGCAATCGGTTTCCTCAAACGGTTACAGTACTCAGTTAGTTTTAGTTCACTTCATATATTGGGTTTGACTGTGCTCAAATTGCTTCTTTTCCTCAAATGGATTAAGTTCAAAGTACTCATTAGGATTAGTTTTTGAACTTAAATGGTTTGTTGCAATCGGTTTCCTCAGATGGTTTGAGTTACCTTAACTTTTTGGGTTTTACAGTGTGGAAAAGTGGGCTCTTTCTGTGACTAAAATAATATAATACAAGCTCTTTCCAAACAATAGCTAATTTAACTTTATGAACTTGGCATATTTCTGAGTTAGACTAAATTATATGTTAAATAATGTAAGGGGGTATTTAAACAGATTGCAATCAAAGCAAACAGCTTGGTTAATGAATATTAATTAGGTGATGTAATGTTCTCTCTAACTGCGAGAAAATGGGGTCCTTACAATATATAGCTGATTTAATGAAGTTGACATATTTCCACATAAAATAATATGCAGTGGCAAATAATATGAGTGAGATTTGATTGGATTACAATCAAAGCAATCAGCTTGTTTCGTGAATACTAATTTAGCATTGCAACATTCACCCAGTAGTCTTTATTGTGGGAAAATGGGGCCCTTGCCATGTATAAATACCATGAAAAGGCATTTACAGATCATTTAACTTCGTAAAGCTGATATATTTATGCATTACATAATATGTGGCAAATAATTAAAGCAAGACACAGCAACAACTCATCTAGAGTGAAATGTCAAGTGATTGCTGGCAATATATTCCAAGTGAGATTTGACTGGATTATATACAAAGATATATAAAATACAGCATATGTTTTACACAGTGGATGCCCTACCAGCTGTAACCCAGTACTGGGAAACACCCATAAACTCACATTCACACACAGACACTACAGCCAACTTATTTTATTCAATTCACCTATACTGCGTGTCTTTGGACTCTGAGGGTAACCGGAGCACCTAGAGGAAATCCACACGAACACAGGGAGAACATGCAAACCCCACACAGAAACGCCAACTGACCCAGCTAGGACTCAAACCAGCCATCTTCTTGCTGTGAGGTGACAGTGCTAACCACTGAGCCACTGTGTCACCCAGAATGTAAATATATATATATATATATATATATATATATATATATATATAAACTATTTGTTCATGAATATTAATTAGCTGATGCAATGTTCGCTAAATAGTCCAAACTGGTGGAAAAAGGTTCTGTATAACAGATTTGATTACATTTTCAGGAATATTAATTAAAGATTTCAACATTCACCCATATTAAGCTTAACTGGGGCTGCTCACAATAGCAGAACACAGATTTATGTTGTGAACTTAGTATACTTCTGAATTAAACGATATATAGAGGCAAAGACAAATCAAGGTGAATTACAATCAAAGTAATAAGATAACACAAAAATTTATCAGGTGACAATGTTCAAACAGGCATTTTCCACCCTTAAAACATTGTGAATTTGACAGATTCCTGAATGTAAACAATACGATGCGGCAATTAATGCAAGATAAACTATCAGCTTGGTTCATGAATATTTAATAGATGACATAACATTAAACAGTAGCCTAGTAGCTCTCTGCAACTCACATGATCGCCCACTGAAGCCAAGCAGGGCTGCGCCCGGTCAGTACAACTGTATCTGTCTGCGGACTGCAAGACAGGGGGGTAAGAATTGACACTCTGTGTCAATTCTCAGGATCGCCCACTCCAGTATCTCATTCGTCCGTAAAGAAAAGTCAATCTCCTTTCCACCCTGTGACATCACATTCGCTGCCAATCAGGATAGGAGCTCAAAGTTTAAAGGGACGCGAGCGGGGAAGCTCGTTCTGCTCTGCTCAGCTCTCTTGCTTGCTTTGTCTTTGCTTACCTTTTTGCGTGTTTGGCTTGTTGTTATGTGCAATGATATTGATGTGAATTTAGAGTTTTGATTTTGGTCTTGTTCTTGTTTTTGGTCGCTGTTACCGTCTTGTATGTGTGTAGGTTACAATTCCCTGTTCTCTGGTGTCAGCCTTTTGTAAATAAATTCACATATTTTTGCAGTATTTTGGTTTTCATTTTGCTATTTTGCCACCAACTCACCACAAAATTTTATCATATCAAATTTTACCCCTAGAGCCAAACTTAAAAGTCGTAACTGTCCAGAAAAGCGCTATATAAAATGTAAGGAATTATTAATTATTTTTATTATTATAGCTAACCATCAACCTAAAATTGTATTAATAACTTTGATTTTATGAAGTTGAAGTACGTGCTACTTGTATGTAGAAGTAAAATCATGTTAAAATCATAAATATTAAACAGACCATGTAGGTCTATGATTCAGTTTGATTTAACAAGTAGTTGATAAAATTGCAGCTTGTTGTTTTTATCTTTACAACACAATAATCATGCTAAAAAAAGAATGAAATCTAAGATAAGGTTTTTTTCTATATCTCATATGGGCGGCCAACGAAGGACCGTCAAACATTTGCTGACAGTTGGATTGGAAATGGAGAAGATAAGAGCAATGTCTGACAGGACTGCAGAGGATTCTGTCATTGTTCTGTAGTACTCCACGTTTCAACTCAAGTCATCAGCTGTCTGTCTTCTCCCCGGCCCACTATCAACTATACTCATGAGTGACTGGAGGGATCCTGTGAAATCTGCCTTTGCTTTTAAGATCTAAAATAAAATGTCAGAATCTCTCCCACTGACCCGGTGTAAAGCTATCTGAGTGCACTTTCAGTGAGACACAGCATTCATATAGACAGAGACAGATCTCGCGAAAGGTTTAACTGACAGAGAGTAAATGAGCCCATTTCTTTCAAGTGTAGGCGGTGGTCTAGACTAATGGTGGGGGGAAAGAGAGCACTGTTCAAACAATATATCACAGCAAGATTAGACATCTGTCCAAAGTACGGAAAGTGAGATGGTACCGTCTTTATTAGAGCAAGCACCACACTTCTATAAAATAAAAATCTGCCACATCATGGAGCCTGGAGAATGAATGCAAAACTGCACGACTCCACGATATCATTAGTATCAAACTAGGGCTGTAATCGCTGGACATTGAGTAGGATAATTAGAAATTTCAAAAACTGTTCACACATTGAACAACTTTGTCAAAGCAACAGGGATCATCAATGTCAAAATGACTGAAATCAACTGACAGAAGGCAGGACTTTATACAGAAACCAAACAGAATTGAGCTTTACTTCATTTTTTAAAGAAGTAATTAAACTGTTTGATACAATGAACTGATTATTAGGGATATCCCGATCAGGTTTTTTTGCCCTCGAGCCAGTCATTTGATTTTGAGCATCTACCAATACCGAAACTCAATCCGATACTTCCATAATGCACAGATCCAGGATGTTCCTCTTTTTTTAAATGTAATTCACCTTATCTTAACATTCAACAACTCTGTTAACAAACAGAGCACTTCAGTGAGATAACTTGAACAATTGAGTAATAAATAACATCAATTCTTCAGACTTTAGTGCAACAGTAAATATGAAAAAAAAAATCTAACATAAAAGCAAATAGCACCTCAACTTAAAATACCTGACAGGTAATCCCAAGTTTACATATCTCACAGTTTGCTATGGCAATGTTGTCATCATCAACTTTATAATACCTCCAGACCGCAGACATACTCGGGCTTTCCGCTACAAGCTGCTTCCGTGTTCTACTTTGCAGGCATTTAACCAATAGCGTCTCTGCAACAAAGTGATGTCATGCTGAACGTTTTGCTGTTTCTGTGTGAAGTCAAGAAAGAGGTCTAACTCTGTGCCAATGCATAATTATAGATGTGTTAAAAAATAATGAGAATATACACACATACATTTGAGTCCTGATCGGGAGGTAACATCCGATTCCGATCGAGTCTAAAACTCGGCCCTGATTTCCGATCACGTGATCCAACCAAAACATCCCTACTCATTGTATGATTCATTTATTTTTTAATTGTGATGAGAGGCCTGTTGCAAATTGCAGTAACACACTTCTTGCGCAATAGATTGACACGACCTCAATAATTTCTAATGTCAATATATAAATCGCCCATCATATTTGCATAAAGATGAATGTAACCAGGACTTTAGCTCTGCGATCTTATCTATTCTCTGTTGGAGGTGTTGGCAAGCGCAGATAATTTCTTTCGAAACAATGCTTACTGCAGGTGTAGAAAATGTGAAGTTTTACCTTTTTCTTAAACGTAGAAGAAAGAAGTTGTCCAAATGAGCCAGGTTTCAAATCTGCAGTTTAGTTCCATTAAAGTGCAAAGGACACCGAAAATACCTGACATTCACTAATAATGTTAAAAGTCATTTTAAAAGAGCATTAACATCTACATCACTTTAGTTAAAATCTATAAACATCAAATTACAGATTCTAAATACCCTTTAGTATGAAATGTTTTAGTTCCTGGAAAGTGTTTATGTCTAACTGCATTATTATGCTGTTATAAAATCTTGTGATCTTTGTGATAATACATCATACAATCATGAGAGGCCAAGAGATGAAAAATATTTTATCTTAATTTTCTAAAAACGCCATTCAAAGTGGTTTGGATCAAGCGGCAAAAAAATACTTGCAGCCAATCAGCATTAAGGGGAGTATACAGTATATTCATGGTAGGGAAGGAGAAAAATCTCAGAACGATGGACACTATCTGAAAGAATAAAAATAAAGAGAGAGAGAGATGGTGAAGAAAACATTAAAAGAAAAGGTCAGAGGAACATATCTTTAAAAAGTAAAGTTACGACCAGGCAAGAGATAGCACCCGCATAAATATCAGAGAAATTTTCCAGCACTGGAGACAACTGGGAAAGTCTGAAAACAGATACTGATGTTGTTTTATTTCTTTGGCTTTGCTGCATATAAAAAGAAATAAGATATGTTGCTGTTGTTGTAGTTTTCTTGAATATACTTGTTTGTTCGTTTGTATTATTATTTCCTTCACTTCATCTATGATGAGATATTCATATCTATGCTTTTGCCTTATACCCAAAATGTGTCAGAAAAATTCGATACCAAGATACTCGTAATTGAACGCATTTCTTTAGTTTTCCTTTTTAGTGAATTCAGCTTTGTAATCTTCTCACATTTGTAATATATTCATTATCTGGACTACCCTATTAAATAGAGAGCTGCTTATGAATATGGTATTTTCACAGGAGCTAAAAACACAACAACATTGCAAATTATTATGTTAAACTATTATGTTATTGTAATCAGTTTGGGTTGCATAGCGTGTACCTGAATGTGCGCGTGGAGGCATTATGATGGCTAAGGGCATCAGTTTTGTGATTTCAAATGAGTTTTTTACCGAATGTCACCATTAAACCCACAAGACTTTGGCCCAATCCCAATTCTACCCCTTAGCCCTTACCCTACCCCTCATTTTACACCTCATTTTGAAGCAGGTGGTACAAAATTAGAAATGGGACTGGGACTTTATCTTCATAACACAAATTATATTTGAAAAGATATTGTTTTCGAAGTGTTTTCAGTCTGTCCACTGAAAGTGTATTTATTCACCCACAACTCTGGTTCTTCAAAAAATTCAAAAAGAGACTAGTAAATGCATATTAAATCAAGCAATTTAATCCATGTCTTCTGAATAGAGGCCATTGTTTTATAATGACAAACAAATTTAGGCTTAAATTGTTTGATTATAAACAAACAGAAGTTCAACTAAAGTTGCGTGAAATGCAAGAAGAAACCTTATAGTTTTTTGAAGAAGCTCAAAAATTAACGTCATTGGTTATCACACATCAAGCAAGCATGCTTAAAGAAATAGTTCAACCAAAGATGAGAATTACCTCATCATGAATCCTTCTGCATATGTTATTGAAACCTTTAAGAGTTTCTTTCTTTTTGGCTGCTGGGACCCATCTACGAGCATAGTAGGAAATTAAAAATACTATGGAACCCAATGGTTACCAGCAACCTACATTTTTCGAAAATATTTGAAAAAATGAAGGGTGAGTAAATATGACAACAGGGCTGTACAATTAATCGAAAATTCAGTTTCGATTTTGGCTTCTAACAATTATGAAAAAACATTAATCGAGATAAACGATTATTGCATCATCCCTTTCCAGTTGTACACATTTGTTGCTCTGCAAAGCTCAGTTTCACATGAAAATTACTAAAAGCAAGTACTGTAACATAGCACAGGATGCGCATCTTTCATTGATGTATATTTGAATCATTCATGTTTTTTCAAACGCACGAAAGAGATCACATGCTGTTGAGTGTGCGCGCGCTCAGCCTCAGAGATGAGCAGAGCACACACATCTGAAGTCATCTTAATGTAAGTGCTTTAAATACATGCAAATTTGTGTCAAAACGTGGTTTAGTAATTAGTAAACAAACAAGTTGAGAATCAAAAGACATGTGAAAGTGAAACCATAAATCATAACGGTACTGCTCTTAAAGTGACAGCATGCCTGTTTTTACGATTATTAAATCAAACAAAAGGACAAAACCCCTCACTGCTCTTGACTGAATGACTTTTGTAGCTATAATTAAAGTTTTTTTTTTCTTGCAGTGAAGATGCTTAAAGCACAGTTTGTTTCATATTTTATTCTATTGCATTTATTTCCCTTATTTACAGGGAGGAAAATAGCTGTATATATACAGTTGAAGTCAGAATTATTAGCCCACCTGAATTATTAGCGACCCTTTTCCCACCATTTCGGTTTAACGGAGAGAAGATTTTTTCAACCCATTTCTAAACATAATAGATTTAATAACTTATTTCTAATAATTGATTTCTTTTATCTTTGCTATGATGACAGTACAGTACATAATATTTTACTAGATATTTTTCAAAATACCAGCATTCAGCTTAAAGTGCAATTTAAATGCTTTATTAGGGTAATTAGGCAAGTCATTGTATAACATTAGTTTCCTCTGCAGACAATAAAAAAATTACCTTAAAATAGGTTTCAAAATATTTAAACCTGCTTTTATTCTAGCCAAAATAAAACAAATAAGAATTTTTCTAGAAGAAAAAAATATTATAAGAAATACTGCAAAAAATTCCTTGCTCTGTTAAACATCATTTGGGAAATATAAAAATAAATAAATAAAATTCACAGGTGGGTGAATAATTTTGACTTCAACTGTATATCGTTTTGACTAATCGGGATTACAATTATGATCAAAATAATGGTGATTATGATTTTTCCTACAATCGAGCAGCCCTATATAACAGTTTTATTTTTTGGGTGAACTATCTTTAAAGTTTCTATGACCAAATCTGTAAACACTGTTCACTGACTAGGTTTATATGTGAATAGAAGCCTAAAACAAATCCATGTCATAAAGCAATCATAATTTCAGGAGATTTAAACTGCTTGATTTCTTTGAATGTACTTTACAATATCTTTATGAATGTTTTGAAGCATGAAGAGACTTTCAATGGAGGGAGACAGAGGGGCATAAATTTCTCAGATTATATTTAAAATGCATTAGTTTGTGTTCCAGAAATTCTGTATGGCATTGGAATGACATACAGTAAGGGTGAAATTAAAAAAATTATGACCGAGTATTGAGTAAACTAGCCCTTTAAATTCATTTAAACAGCCTAGTGTTGGTCATATGTATAAATAAATGCATCTCCAAACCAAAACGCCCAGCAAGTCCCTTTATTCTTTTGCTTGAACTCTTTTGTATATAAATAAAGCACAGAATTTTCAGTCATAGCCAAACCAGTGTGACTGCATTGATCTGCACAGAGTCGTCTTTGCATGTCACACTCGCAGTCAACTTGTCCCCTACCGGGACTCAAGTTAGAGGAATAGTTCCGGTTCAAACGATCTTCAACCAATTTTGGGGTGAACTATTTCTTTCAGCCTCAGCAGCTCTGATGTACAATTAAACTGTATGAATGCAGGGGACTGTTACATAATAAAACATCTGCAGAGAAGCTTGCAGAGCTGTTTTAAAGCACTTTTAAACTCCAAAGATGTTAAGAGCTTTTCTGGATGTTGTAACCACTGCGGCAAGGCAGTCATGAAAGATGCAACGAAGAAAAGAATAAACAAGTAGAATTAAACCTCTTCCATTGATCTGTTTTGCCATGCTGTGTCAGAAAGAGGATGTGCCAACGATTATATGCCACTTCTTTTATTTAAAAAGATCACTAAGTATACACTCACTGGCCACTTTATTAGGTCCAACTGCTCGTTAACGCAAATTTCTTATCAGCCAATCACATAGCAGCAACTGAATGCATTTAGGCATGTAGACATGGTAAAGAGGATCTCCTGAAGTTCAAACTGAGCATCAGAATGGGGAAGAAAGGGGATTTAAGTGACTTTGAATGTGGCATATTTGTTGGTGCCAAACAGGCTGGTCTGAGTATTTCAGAAACTTCTGATCTACTGGGATTTTCACGCACAACCATCTCTAGGGTTTACAGAGAACGGTTCAACAAAGAGGAAATCTCCAGTGAGTGGCAGTTCTGTGGGCGCAAATGCCTTGTTGATGCCAGAGGCCAGAGGAGAATGGCCAAACTGGTTCCAGCTGATAGAAAGGCAGCAGTAACTCAAATAAGCACTCGTTACAACTGAGGTCTGCAGAAGATCATCTCTGAACACAAAACACATTGAACCTAAAGGCGGATGAGCTACAGCAGCAGAAGACCACACTGGGTGCCACTCCTGTCAGCTAAGAACAGGAAACTGAGGCTACAATTTGCACCAAAATCGGACAATAGAAGATTGGAAAAATGTTGCCTGGTCTGATGGGTCTCGATTTCTGCTGCGACATTCAGATGGTAGGATCAGAATTTGGCATCAACAACATGAAAGCATTGTATCAAAGGTTCAGGCTGGTGGTGGTGGTATAATGATGTGGGGGATATTTTCTTGGCACACTTTGGGCCCATTATTGTTAACAGAACATTGCGTCAACGCCACAGCCTGCCTGAGTATTGTTGCCGACCATGTCCATCCCTTTGTGACCATAGTGCAGTGTTTCCCAACCCTGTTCCTGAAGGCACACCAACAGTACACATTTTCAATGTCTCCCTAATCAAACACACTTGAATCACCTAATTAGAACATAAGAAGAGACTCCAAAACCTGAAGTTAATTAGTCAGGTGAGGGAGACATCCAAAATATGTACTGTTGGTGTGCCTCCAGGAAAAGGGTTGGGAAACACTGCCATAGTGTACCCATCTTCTGATGGCTACTTCCAGCAAGATAACACACCATGCCATAAAGCGCGAATCGTCTCAGACTGGTTTCTTGAACATGAAAATGAGTTCACAGTACTCAAATGATCTCTACAGATCCAGATCTCAATCCAATTGAGCACCTTTGCGATGTGGCAGAACTGGAGCTTTGCATCATGGATGTGCATCCGACAAATCTGCAGCAACTGCGTGATGCTTTCATGTCAATATGGATCAAAATCTCTGAGGAATATTTCCAGCACCTTGTTGAAACTATGCCATGAAGGATTAAGGCAGTTCTGAAGGCAAAAGGAGGTTCAACCCGGTAAGATGTACCTAATAAAGTGGCCAGTGAGTGTATTTTGTGTAAAGTAAAAACTTTTTTACAAAAGTATGTCTGAACAAACAGTTTTTATAGATATGCAAAAACTGTTGATCTTACACGAGGAAATCTTTCTTTCAACATGCATGAAAAAGCTCTGTCTTGCATAGAGAGCATCTACAATACGCAGAGGACTATCTATAGAAATATGAAAAGATATTTGTGACTTCAAAGTTCGGAATTAATAAGAATGTAGACACACCAGTGATGTGACACCTTTGATGTTCTTCCTTTGTATTACGTTTCTTTCATGATTTATTGATCTACAAAATCCCACTATCCAAACCCTTCACCTGCTTCATGCTAATACAGAAACCTGTAGACAAACACATTTTTGAGAAAAATCAGTCTACATTCTCCAGGAATAATAAATAACAACAGGATATGGCGATTCATCATAATGACTCTATTAGTCTCAATCTCATAAACCGCTCTCCATGTCAATTTATCTCTGTTCAGGACATGCTTTTTTTTCCTCAGTTAACTGAAATGCAATTTCATTCACATGTTCGAGTGCTGGAGGACGATCAGTCTTGGATTCATCTCATAACTCAAACTCTAGCCTTGTCAGATAATTTTGTAACCATTTAGCGGATATTAAATATTCATTCATTACAGCGGCACACTTGAAATTGCTAGCTTCAGTCTCCTCATCCATACATTACTGTGATATATGCATGCTAATGATCCTGCAAGGGCTTAAGGCTACAGAACATATGTCAAGTCCTCAAAGTCTTTTTTGAATTGTGTAAGAGCCTATATAACAATGCATAGACTCTTACAACATTTTGTGTTCACTATATAAATAGCTAAATATAAATATTGAGTATATGTTAACACTTTAGTTTTATTTACTTTAAGTGCACCATTATGTTAGATTTAGATATTAACAAAGACTATTATTGCTGAATAAATGTGTTGTTCATTAGTCATGTCATCTAATCTTTAATATAGGATTAGAGTAATATTAGGACAAATATTAGTAAGCAAACATTAACTAATTAAGCAATTACTGTAAAGAGATACATTAGAATATGAATAAGTAAAGATGCTGAACGAAGTCAATGTTTACCATTAGTTTGTGTTGACTAATGCATTTACTAACACAATAATATACATTTAATTAATATTAAGTAAGGGATAAAGTACATCCAAGAGGTTGTTATTGCATTGTTATTCTGTGTGCACACCAGACGCAGAACGTGTGATTAAATCGCAATATTCACGCGTAAATATTCACGCGTGAACATTTTGAGTTTACTCACTTCATTCGCACGTCAAATCCGCTTCATTTGCGTGTCAAATCCACTTCATATTAGACGCGGATTCGCATCATGGGTAGGGCTTCTGCTTCCCGGTGACTCTAGTTTTGTTGCTAAATGACTAACATTGATTTTATTGAGAGAAAAGCTGTTTATGTGCTTTAGGAAGGCTGATAAACAGCGTTGATTCATTTGGACCCGTGTTGAGTCCATTCAGAGATGCACCCAGCTCTGTGAGTTCGTAAACTCCTCCTGTAACTATACCTGGATGATGGAAGCTTTCAGCGGTGCTTCCGACTGAGCAGAGCCTCGTTTGATGAACTGTTGTCCGGTGTCAGCAAGAGGATTTTCCCCTGGGACACCAACAACAGGCGGTACATCATAATCATGCCCCTACAAGAGAAGGGTCCTGATTGGTTAACGTGGCGCGAATGTATGCTAAAGTCAGTTTTTCCAGCTTGAGCGATTCATGCGAAACGTGCACCACGTAAACTAGCGCCGCGTCATTTGCGCTGCAGGATGTCTATTCGCATCTTTGCATTGACTTAACATGTAAGTCACTCACACTTGAAGCTTCATCCGCATCTGGTATGAACACAGTATTACACAGGTGCCTGGAATAGAGATCCACTGAATGAACCTACTATGAACAGCAGCTACGCTAATTATTTTCTTTATTCTCTATTTCCACCTGGGGTTATTCATCCTGAGGCCTCTAGAGATTGTGCAGCACCATTGACGTGATCTAAGCCCTGTGAAGAGATGATGTCAAGGTATCCATAATCCTGGACCAGGCCGTATCCTGAGCAGATTCTGAGGCAGTCATGGAAGAGCGGAGAGCATGAGACAGATTCCTGAAAGACCCCAGTAATAGACGAGTCTTCGCATTGATCCTGTGGGCCAGCCTGAACACCCGCCGGTGACCTACTCACACCTGCAGCTTCTCCACGATGGACGTCCAGCGTTCTCCAGCCTCCAGCGTCTAGACTGCAGCTCTGCACAAGAAGTTTGGTCAGATGAGAAATGGTCATGCAAAACTGAGCCTGGTTTCTCTCAAGGTTTTTTCCTTCTCTTTCGTTAATTGGTGAAGTTTTGTTTCTCGCCACTCGCATGCTTGGTTTTGGACTTGTGGAGCTGTGCATTGATGTGTTTGCTCTTCAGTGTTCGGGCTTATATCAGTGAAACTTAAACCATACTGAATTGAACTAAACTGAACTTCAACTGTGAAAACTGGACTGACATGGTTTCAAATTACTAGAACTTCTATGCTGAGCTGCTTTGACAATCTACATTGCAAAAGCATTATATAATTAAACATGAATTGAATTGAATGTATAGGTCCACACTGAGGCAAAATGTCTGAAGGGTGAATGACAGTGGAAAGCTTAGTGCTACAGATATTAGTTAATTATTAAAAGAAAGTAACATACAAAACTACAAAGGAAATTCTGATATTTGGAAATGTTTTTCGATAGTATGTGACAAAAAAAAAATTGCCTATTTTTATTTACTGAGAAATAAAGATAAGTTATGATCAATATCCTGACATTGCTGTAGGTAGAAAAGGCTAATGTACATTCTGAAACAGTATTAGGCCAAATGCTTTTCTCTCTGACCACTTGAAAAATTAACATTTAAAATTATGAACCTATTTCTGACTGTATTTCTATGTGAAAAGCTTCTTGTTTGTGTCCATGTTCATCATTATGTAAACTCAAATCAAACTAAACATGTTTATTTTTCATTTATTTTAAACTTATATTCAAATAAGAAGCAAGTGAAATATATAACAGAGTGGGAGAAAATAATATATATTTTTGCGGAGGGGAATCTTGCCGGAGCATGCAGGTCTCTAGTCTGGAATACTCAATTTTTATTGGTCAGTTGCAGCATTTGAAGGCATGTTATTCCGACATAACAACAGCTAAATAACAAAGGCTCATCTAAGATTATTGAATCGTCCAGACCTTCAGTGAATATGAAAAATTGCTTCTAAAGTTTATTGTTACCAGGGACCCATTTTTTTTTTTTTTTTGCCTAGGATCATTCTGAAAACGTACCCTTATATACGTTTTTGGAGACCACAAATAATGTAGCCAGTGGTACGTATGGCTGCATTTTATTTTTTAAACGAATGCTACGGGTCGGTATGACACCATACATTGTCGCGCTTACCAGCTAACTGTTTACCTCCATATAGACAGCTTTCCCGCTGTAACCAGTTTGTCCCGGCGCCAAGTACGTCTGCAGACTTAAGATGCAGAGGAGTTTGGAGGGCGTTTAGACGACGACGGGGTTAGAGTCCGATGAAGAATGGTTCCAGAAAGCAGGTAAGACAAAAACAGAATCCAAAAAATAAAGTAGTAAATAGTAAATAAAAAAAAGTTAATAACAGGGTGAAAATGTGGTAAAGTCTGAAAACGTAGTAAAAATCAGACGAGGGCTTTTCTTTTTCTGGATTGCTTTTGAAAATTGTTGGTTGGGTTTAGGACAGGAAAAAGGTGGGTGGGTCAATCAATAAAATTGGTTGGGTTTAAGGAAATAGGAGGGTGGGTCAGTCGATTGGTCAGTCAGTCATTCAGTCAGTCAATCAGTCAGTCAACAGCGGCCTCTGGTGAGCTTACGTGAGAACAGCAGGCATGAACCGCACTTTCGAGAGAAATTTGAGATCTCAAAAAGCGTACACAGCAGCCTCTCGTGGATTCGCAAAAACTGCAAAAAAAGTACCCCCAGGACCTATTTTGCTGTCTCCAGAAATGTATATAGAGGTACATTTTCAGAATAAGCCTGGGTTGGATTTCTGACACTATTGACATTAAAAATCTGCATCCAACGCTGCACATGTGTTTGGAAGCCATTGCCTGAAATGTTTGTGTTCATGTGATTTGACTCTTAAACAGACTGTAAAGCAGAAGTACTGATGATGACAACTTGCTGGAGACAAATGCAGAGAGAGCCTTCAGATGGGAGACCATAATTGTAATAGATGGAGAGGGGAACAGTATGTGGGTGTCTCACTTAAGATTCATGGACCTGGCGCAGATGCAGAGGCTTAGACAAGACAAAACAAAGAGATCGAGAAATCAGGTGTCAGCAACACTTAGCCAGCAGGCCTTATACTGTACTCTGAGCAAGGCTTGAGATGTACATATCAACACTGCATAGAGAAACTCAGTTGTATTGTTCTGCCCTTTCAATCAGATTTAGAAAATTCCACAGACAATTACGTGCTTGGCAGGTGCATGGCGGATACTTTTCATAATTGTTGAGATAAAAAAAGCAGGCTGTGTATCCTGTGAAAAAGTGGCGGAGATTAAATTTGCAGATACAAATGACATTGTGACTCCTCTCCTGTTCTCTTCTGTAATTGGATTAGGCCCTAGATAGTGTTTTTGTTTTTATTGTCAGATGCTGGATTATTAAGACGTCTTTCTTCATGCCAATAAATAATACATTTTTGGCAGCAATGAGGGTGAGTGTTGTTTTTTCCCCGTGCAGCATCTATATCTGTCAGACAGGAGTTTTTTTTATTTTTATACTCCAAATGTGGATGATTTATTTTTTTATTCAGGTTTTGTCTGTTAATCCATGCATCCGTGTCAGTCAATGAAAATAAACACAACTTTGGAGAACACTCTTCTCCTATCAACAACCCTTGTGACAATACTTTGTACATGGCTAGAATTTGGTAGCAACATTAAAGCCACAAAACGTGTCAAAGTATTGTTTTCCTTTTTTTTTTTTGCAGTTTTCAATGTCACATGATCCATCATGAATCACAATATTTGGCATTAAAGAACCTTCATTCATTCACTTTCCTTCAACTTAGTCCCTTATTTATCAGGGATCGCCACAGTGGAATGAACCGCCAACTATTCCAGCATATGTTTTACGCAGCGGATGCCCTTCCAGTACATTCATATTCTCTCACATGCACATGCACACTCATACACTACGGCCAAGTTAGTTCATCCAATTTAGCTATTGCACGTCGTTGGACTGTGGGGTAAACAGAAGCACCCGGAAGAAACCCATGATATTATGCAAACTCCACACAGAAATGCCAACTGGCCCAGCCAGGATTCGAACCAGGGGTCTTCTTGCTGTGGGACGACAGTGCTAACCACTGAGCTACTGTGCCGCCCCACATTGAAAAACATTTAATGAAAACAGAACAAAATAAAATTGCATTAAGAGGAAATGATGACATTATCATATATAGAGTGCCTTTATTATGCTATTTAAAAGGCTCTTTATTTTGTACTGGAGATCTCCTACAATGTCCATGCAAGGTAGGTAGGTAGGTAAATAAATGATTTCTCATACTATACACTACAGCTCAGTTTTCTTTCTTCACCATATCAGATGCTCTCTAGAAAGTGAATCATTCTGCCCCCTACGAACACTAAGGCCCCGTTTACAATAATACGCTTTAGTTTTAAAACGCCGTTTTAGAATAAAAATTATCCACGTCCACACTGAAACTTCCCCTAGCATTTCTGAACAGATGTCAGTCCACACTTCACTGCTGAAAACGCACATCAAGTGACCACACACACACACACTCTGGCATGCGCTGCAGCGTATGCGGGCATCTGAGCTCCAGGCAGAGGGTGCTTTGAGCACAGAACCCCAGATGAGAGCTGTGCACGTCGGATGGTTCATTAAGAATCTACAGCTGGATTTAATCTCTATATATTTGTTAAACATGATATTTAATTCATCTTGTTGTCTATATCTAACAACATATTCCCGACTTTGGTCTTTTGAATCTATAACTTGTTCTCAGGTAACATGTTTTGGTTGAGCAAAGATAAGTTAATATATAAATGTATCCATGTACACGAATTCTGCACATTTGATTGATTGCTTGCCTTTATTTCCTATAATGTATAAACTTATTGTACTTTATACTTTTATAATGGCCATTAATTAATTAAACTGATATTCAGCAATACAGACAGGGTATGTTTTGTATTTTTCACTAAAAATGAAAGGAGGCAATAATGTTATAGGCTCAGTTTTACCATAAATATACATACAGTGAAGATGACTGTCATATAAATATGTAGCTACACGACGCCTCATTTTTGGTGTTGGTTATGTCGCTAATATCAAAATGAAAATAGGCAGTTCCTTATATCATGTTTTTATTTTATTGTTAAGAAAGTGAAACAACGTGGCCAGGGTGATGTGAATGAGGTTATAAAGTACACTTTTTTCCTTTCAGGAGTCACCTGATGTGTACTCGGGTGTTTGTTTACCATATCAAACTTGCGAAGTCTGAACTTACAAGGAAAGGATGCAAGAGTGAACTTTGTTTAGGCTACTTAATATTGAGGAAAAAGCCCCAATCAGGCTAATGTCTGCAGCCATGCCTCTGTTTTCAGATGTTTCTGTTTTCCCCCATACACACAGACACGAAGCAGCAGTGTTTTAAAATGAAAAAAAAAAAAAAACGGCCTCTTCAGCCTTTCCAAAATGCTCCATTTTCTGCACTCGAAAACTTTGGGGTAGTGTGGACGTAAGGCATAACCGTAGCAAAACTTATGCGTTTTAAAACTAAAATGTATTAGTGTAAACAGGGCCTAAAGCTGTTCACATGCAACCAAGCAGCTTACATGCAGGGTTCACGTAAACATGCATGTAAAGGATGAAGTACATCCAGGTGGTTGTTTTCGCAGAATAAAGTCTGACGTGCTAATCAACAGACTGTTGTGACCACAGTGTACCCATCTTCTGATGGATACTTCCAGCAGGATTACGCACCATGTCCAAGTACGAATTATATCAGACTGGTTTCTTAAAATGACAATGAGTTCATTGTACTCAAATGGCCTCCACAGTCACCAGATCTCAATCCAATAAAGCACCTTTGGGATGTGGCAGAATGGAAGATTTACATCATGGATGTGCAGCCGGCAAATCTGCAGCAACTGCGTGATGCTATCATGTCAATATATACCAAAATCTTTGAGGAATATTTCCAGTACCTTGTGGAATCTATGCCACAAAGGATTAAGGCAGTTCTAAAGGCAAAAAGGTGTCCAACCGGATACTAGTGTGTACCTAATAAAGTGGCCAGCGAGCCTATGTGTCTGTGTTCAACTGTAGAAAGAAATTAACAAAAAAAGTTTGAATTCAATTGAGTGTGAGTAAATAGTGATTAAATTGTCCTTTTTGGATGTACTAAGGAAGGCAGGTAAAAAGCCACCATTAGATTAATTCCCACATCACCACCCTTTACAGTTAAGGTCAAGGTTTGGCAGGAAGGTGCACGCATCAGCTTCATCTGACAGAATGAGAGCACTTTGTACAGCCTCTGTACTTCTCAGCCTTGTCACAATAAGTAGATCTAGACCAGTGCGAACCTACAAGATAATCTTCATCGCTCCTTCGAGCCACATCACTGTTTGAGGTCTTAATCAGGGCAGAAGGCCTGAGCGCAATGCAAAAACACAAGCCAGAGCAGAAACCAGCATCTTCCTTACCACACATATCTTCCTTTATCTGCTGCTCTGAGACCTGTCGAGAGCCCTTTGGTAGGCTGGGTAATAGCAGAGTGCATCTCTCTCCAAGGCATCTGAGATTATCCTCCTGTAGAAACTTCTGCGCCACTCTCTTCTCCGTTCTTATCACTTCAATGGATTTATAACAGCTTTCATGGTGTTTAGATTTTCTTAAGTGCAGCTGACAAAACCTTTATCTCTTTGGCTGCATCTGGAGGTGTCATCGAAGAATGTAAAAATGAGAAAGCTATTTAAATGATGCAATAGAGTGGAAAAAGGTTAGAGATGCTGCAAAATCTAGACAATGGCAGAATGTTATTAATATAGATTATAATTTTTTATAATTGCCTCATATGCTATGCTATGTTTTAGGGCTGCAGAATATTTCACTTCAGCATCAATATCGCAATGTGATCATTAGGGTTGTGCGATGTCGACCAATTTGGCATCTAAGATGTCTAATGTGAAACATCTAGGTGAAACGCCAGAGTGGTTGTGGATCGTTTTCGTTCTAAAATGTTAGTTAAATGCTAAGACGTATTAGTGTAAACAGAGCCTAAGTGTGTATTTTTTGCGAGCGGATTTGCGACAGGGGCAGGGCCGAGGATCAAGATGCCGGCTCAGCATCGTGGTGTCTATCGGTCATCAGTGATGGACGATGGCATTGTCTATTGGCCCAACCCTAGTGATCATTCGCAATAGTCACATTGTATGTATATGCAATGTTGAGTCTGGATTATAATTTATCATTTACGAGGCCAGTGACTGTGTGAGGGGTTTTAAATAGGACTGGGCGATTTGGCCTAAAATCGAAATCTCAATTGAACATTTTAACTCAATTATGATTAATGAACAATTATTTTATTATAATTTTTTTTCCCCTCATAGTTCACTGACAGGTTTTGTACAGTAAATATGCACACATAATACAAGAGATTTTTGAATGAAGAGTGCATTACATTCATTCATTCAATTCTTCATTCATTCATTTTCTTTTCGGCTTAGTCCCTTTATGAATCCGGGGTTGCCACAGCGGAATGAACCGCCAACTTATCCAGCACATGTTTTACGCAGCCGAATGCCCTTCCAGCCGCAACCCATTTCTGGGAAACATCCACACACACTCACTCACACTCATACACTACGGACAATTCAGCCTACCCAATTCACCTGTACCACATGTCTTTGGATTGTGGGGGGAACCGGAGCACCCAGAGGAAACCCACGCGAACACAGGGAGAACATGCAAACTCCACAAAGAAACGCCAACTGACCCAGCTGAGGCTCGAACCAGCGACCTTCTTGCTGTGAGGCGACAGCACTACCTACTGCGCCACTGCGTCGTGAAGGATAATTGAAGGAAACGCACACCACTATCTATGATTATTTATTGAACCTCAACGTTGAACAACTATATTTCTTTTTGTACTGTATAGGTTTTATTCTTACATTCATTTTCTTTTCGGCTTGGTGCCTTTATTAATCAGTGTTCACCACAGTGGAATGACCCGCCAACTTATCCAGCGTATGTTTTACACAGTGAATGCCCTTCCGCCTGCAACCCAACACTAGGAAACACCCATACATTCTTGCATTCACACTCATACACTACAGCCAATTTAGCTTATTCAATTCACCTATATCACATGTCTTTGGACTGTGGGGGAAACCAGAGCACTCGGAGGAAACCCACACAAACACAGAGAAAACATGCTCCACACAAAAATGCCAACAGACCCAGCCGGGGCTCAAACCATCGACCTTCTTGCTGTAAGGCAATCGTGCTACCCACTGCACCACCGTGAAATCATTATAGGTTTTAAATTGCACTTATTTACACAAATGTTAAGAGCCAGAAAAGGACAAACCATTTCATTTTTCCATTTTAAAATTATTGTTTTAGGTTTGAGTCAATTTTTTAAATCTTAGAGCACAATCATCATAATTGCTTTCACAAAGGCACAAACTATTAGCACTATATTATTAAGCCAGTGTATTATTTGTACAAAAATAAAGCAGAGTTTGTGTGAGCTTTACAAATGCGACTGGGAAATGATTTTTCAATAAAAAGAAACACAAACTCAGTAATAAAATGATTGGATTTGGGCAGAATATGCAGTGCCTCATACGGAAATGTTCACAATATTGACTAAAGTGAAGTCAATATCACATAAAAAGAAAAATTAAACCATAGTTTAAATGTTGTTCTTGATAGCCAGGAGCACAAACTTACAAGTGCAGGCTTGCATTGCCTGGACCTGCCCTGAGGCCCAAACAACATACAAATCACTCACTACGTCACTATTTCTCACAAAAACTAAGCCGCATTAATACGAACCATCAAGTGATGCTAAATGTGCTCTTTCATCTCAGTTTACCTCTATACATGGTGCTTTTCAACTCAAATTTCTCTCAATTTAAAGGAGATACATTATGCCCCTTTTTATAAGATGTAATATAAATCTCAGGTGTCCCCAGAATGTGTCTAAAGTCTCAGCACAAAATACCACATTTATTTTGTCAAATTTCCCTTACTTGGGTGTGAATATAAACACATTTTTTGTGCGTCTCTTTAAATGCAAATAAGCTGCTGCTTTCTTTCCAGAAGAGGGCGAAGCTTTACATGTGAGGCCATGTTCACACATATATGGGTATTTATTATAATTGGGGTTTTCCCTGCTATTGTTTGTTGTTGTTTTTTTAAATCTCCATCCACATGACAATGCAAACACACTGTGCTGCATGTTAAGGGCACGCCGAACCAACAGGGGCGGATAATGACACTTATGGTAGGTTCACATCAAAAGGGAAGAAGTATGTATTTGCACAAGTTAACTGCATACAAATCAATTTAAATGACAGAACAGAGGTAGATTACTGTCCTGCGGGCAAACAACACGAAATATGCCATGCGTTTGCACTTTGCCGCAAATGTGCGGAAATTTACCTCATTCGCGTCTTGCCTGTTTGGTGTGAACCCAGCCATGTTGGCCAATCAGAAAGGAGAAAACGGCACACACGCTGACGTCATGAGGCGAAATCTCAGGTTCTAGTTTCCACACTACAGAAACAACAAAACAAGTAAATCTCACACGGACAAATAGAAGTGGTTAAAACTTCTAGATGCACCAGGGCATTTCCGAACGGTTAGTAGATACATCTAATAGCTGTTTTAGAGTAATGTTGATTAAACTCCTGTGACTAGCGTGTTACTGCTCAGTTCTGATGCACTGGCCTTTACAAATAAACATTACAATAATATTAAATATATTTTCTAAAAGTAAATAGAAGTCTAAAAACACTCACCTGATTACACAGTGCCAAATAAAATGATAGTTAACCTTAAGTTCCTTTGCCACTAGTATTGTAAAATCTGATTTCGAATGGCTTGTTTTTTTCACAGGCTTGCAGAGAAATCTTACCAAAATAAAGATACTGGGCTGTCCTTTTTGGTGTTTTCTGGGTTTGTTGGTGCACTGGTGGGGACCATAACATAAAAATTCAATTTTTTAATGATATTACTTTATGATAAGACCCGTACACACAAATCAGGATGACTATAATTATTACAATAAATATATTTGCATCCACACTGTTTATTTAGATATCCTTTCCATTTGGCATTACCCTCTTGTAACCAGCAGACGTCCTCAGTGAGCTACTAGTACATCAAACCCGGGAATCCAGCTTGTGGCACATGATCGTTCTGATCAAATATTGAATTTAACCATTGCTAACAAAAACACAAATTATTTTCAACAAGCATTTTCAAAGAAGGGAACATAAAGATGCCAAAACTAGCATGGAATACCTGAGATACTTTCTTTTTTATACTTCATTTTGCGAGCCTTGCTTGCACAATTTCCATGTATTTTTATCATTAATTCCCAATGGCATAACCAATTGTTTCCAAGATATTCAATATCTTTAAGGGAAATTTATTTATAAACTAATTTCGAGAGGATCACGTGCTTATGATTGCTTGTGGCTGGTCCTGCATTATTCAATTGATGATTCACCAATCAGACGATTCCAAAGCCACTATAAATACCCTAAGTTCCATATAACAGCCATCTTCGTTTTGATGAATCCCCCCTTCCATCCCTACTCCTCCTCCTAGATGGGTGGCACGGTGGCCCAGTAGTTAGCACTGTTGCCTCACAGCAAGAACGTCCCTGGTTCTAGTCATTACCAAGCCAGCCAAAGTTTACACGTTGTCCCTGTGCTCACGTGGGCTTCCCCCGAGTTCCCTGGTTTCCACTCACCGTCCAAAAACATGCAACTTAAGTTAATTGACTAATCCAAAACAGCACCATAGAAATGCTCTCCTAGTAAGTAGTTATCTCTTAAGAGCAACCACTATCTGTTTATTAACTACTACAGTAGGGGAGTTCTCGAGATCTACCTAAGCTCAAACTCCCCTCTCGCCTGCAAACAGGAGGGAGCCCCGGGCTCGAGGATCTTATGAGCTCAGGGCTTTTTCCCGGGACAGCATGCCAAACATGCTTTAGAATCAATCATCAGCTAAGTGTGAACTCTTGAAATAATATTTGAGATGAGAGCTTAAAATCATTCAATGTGCTTCCCAACAATATCATCTGTAGATTTTAAATTGTGTGCCCTTTTTATTTTAACGGATTCTTACTGGCTGTCAGTGTTTTGTTTATTAGCTGGGAAAAAGAAGATTGTTCGGAAAGTGATCCCATCAATATCATTTCTCTACATTTTTATTGTTATGGTCTGAACTCTGTCCATGCTTTACATTCAGAACAATCATTAGAAGGATGGGTTTAAGAGTACATCATTGTTCTCCACGTCTGCCGAAAACGAATACAAAAAGTTATTTTTCTAGTATTCACAGATTCATCAACTACACCTTATAACACCACTAAATCACGGCAAGATAGGAGAACTAAATGAAGGATGTGCCAAGGTGAGGTGACAAAGAAAGAAGACAAGGATAAAAGGAAAACAGACTGTTGGCCTTCACATATAACAAAGCACCTCTGATGTGAACAGTGTGGGGGAACTGTGTTTGTAGTTGTGATTGTGTTTGTGTTGTGTTGTGTGTATGCTGCCAGGGGATTTCATCAGAGGAAGCTATTATCAGACAGCTATAGGCCAAAAAAAGCAGTTTTAAGAGGAGCTGGGGCTTTTATAAAGATGTCTTCTGGCTGAAAAAGAGGATTTGGTATTCGGCAGATGTAATGGAAAAGAAGAACAACAGTCTCAAAGCCCAGAGAGACAAACTTCAAGAGACAAACCATGACAGATGGTCTTCAAATATATCTTCCGACAATACAGGTGCAAAATAGTGGCCAAGCTTAGACTTCAAGACTTTGTAAGGAAGTATGGAGGAAGTGTTTTTAAACTTTGTACTGTAGGGCAGTTGAATCCTTAATTCTGATTTGATTGATGAAGGTTAAAATCTGCAGTTATTTTCAAGGACTTGAGGTGCAATAGTCGAAGGTAAGGAGATTTTGACTGCACTACAGCTCCAAATCCCATTGCTAAATGATTATACCCTTTAACAGCAAAAGACTACAAATCACAGAGACATTAAGCAAGTAAATAAATAAAAAAAACAATAGGATATATATGAAGTTTTTCCTTGATTTTTGCAGCCCTCTCATACAAACATATGTAAACAATATACAAAAAGCACATCAGTTCTGCAGGTTTCTCAAAGAAATAGTGTTGCACAGAAAAACCACATGCTATTAATTGGTATGCCATCCAGATACATGTAATTCACAATTGAGGTAAAGTTGGTTTTATTTTCACACATTCTGACTTTCTCCTTAATAATATAATTTGAAAAAAGGTATTATTTGCAAATTCTAAATGGTGAAATCACATTAGCAACCAAGACTAGCAACTAAATCCTATCTGTTTTAAAGTCACTATTGGAGAACATCCATCTGAGGCAGCACATTTGTCATGTAGTGTTCCTCGGGGATCTATTTTAGCCCCTATTCTTTTCTCCTTGTATATGCTTCCTCTGGGCTCTATTTTTATAAAACATGGTCTGTATTTTCACTGTTATGCGGATGACATCCAAATCTACCTGCCTTTAAAACCAAGTTCAAGTGGGCTAGAGACCCTTATGCTATGCTTGTCGGATGTGAAAGACTGGTTGTCCTTGAACTTTCTAGATTTTAATGAGTAAGAGTGAAATGATTTTGTTCAGCCCATCAAACTTTTCCAAAGCACCGATAGTTAATCTAGAAAAATTTAGTTTTTCTATGAAGCCCTGGGTAAAAAATCTGGGTATTATTCTGGATGATGGCTTGAGCTTTGGCAAACAGATAAATGCAGTGGTCAAATCCTGCTTCGACTTTTAAAAGCAGTCAAATTTATTTTATCTAGTAAAAAATGTGAAAAAATAATCCATGCTTTTATTACCACTAGATTGGACTATTGTAACGCATTATACTTTGGGATAAGTCAGAAAACTTTTCCTGGTTACAATTAGTTCAAAATGCTGCTGCAAGGCTTTTAATAGGTACCAAGAAACATGACCACATTACACCAGTTTTACGCTCAAGTCACTTTTAAAATGCTTCTCTTGGTTTTTAAATCTCTAAATGGTCTTGCACCTTCTTATCTGTCAGACATGTTAATTGAGCATCAGCCTGGTCGGTCTCTTCGGTCTTCTAACCAGAGACTGTTATGCATCCCTAAGTCGAGGCTGAAATGCAGAGGTGACCGTGCCTTTGCAGTGGCTGGTCCTAGGTCGTGGAATTATTCTGTATTATATATATATATATATATATATATATATATATATATATATATATACATATATATATATATATATATATATATATATATATATATATATATATATATATATATATATATATAAATTTCTTTGTCTTGATTTGTACTGTGCAGCACAATGGTCAAGCTCTGGTTGTGTTAAATAGTGCTATATAAATAAAATTGAATTATAATTTTGACTATCAAAGTACAACATTGTTCACAGCGAATTAAATAGTGCTAATGTTGTTTTGAAGCCATATTTACATGGGATTTCAGTCTGAAAATTCGAAGTACCATGGTAGACAACATAAGGAGTGTGTCACAAATTGAACTAGGAAAATCCACCACATGTCAATTCGACAAGCTTATAAATGGGGAAATCAGGTGAATCAGAAAAAAAAAACTAAAAACGTTAAAGACATTTTCCCATATGTCTTTGCTTTGTGTAGATTTTTAGCTAAGTACTTTAAGTCCTAACGGTAGTGGTCATAAAATCTCATTTTAATACACGTCAGGATATCAGACATTCATTGACAGTTCAAAATATTAGCACGTTCACAATAAAAAATGACTACTTTAATTTGATGGAAGCTAACTAAACGACTAAAAAAGTAAGATGCCTGGATAAAAAAGCACTAGAGTGATGAAAAAGTGTTCAACAGAGTAATTCACTTTTGGATTGTTACACATCAAAGGCCAGGCATCCTTCTATACAGAAAGTTGATCTTGGGACACAATACCAGTGCAAGCTGAACAGAACAATGCAGCACAGAAATGAATTAAACAATTAAACAAAAAAACATCGCAAATGCCCAATTAAATGACTATCGTTTCACCTAACTCAAACAATACAACGCAGGTCTCGTGTAAGTAACCTACTTCTGAGAAAACGTGTCAGGTGTTTAACTTACCTGTTCAGAGGGAACTCTGGAAGCTGGCTTTTTTTCACTGAAACCCAAACGATTCCATCAAATTCCACAATTCTGGAAAAACCCTACCAGTTAACAGTTTCTGTATAATTTAATATCAGCCTCCACATTTTGGCTTGCGCTGCTAAACTAGACTGCACCAATCAAAACACCGGCAACCGTAGCCACGCCTCATTCTCTCATTCTCTTCTCCATTGGCTGCATTGAGGTTTTTAAATACAGATTGACAGCCAGATAGGACATACCAATGACTGTAAAAAACATACTTTCATTATGTTTGATGGGACATACACAGAATGCATTACTTTTAATTATTATTGATAGCCGTTAGGCTGTGAAGACACTTTTTCAGTTAGTATTACAATGCTTTCAAGGAATATGCCTATACTAGCTTTAATAAAATTTTATATGCAAAAGGCATAAACTTTTTACATATACTTCAAATCCATGCAATTCACTGACTACTAAAAGAAGTTCTACTAACATACGTGGACAGCACATTTAAGCTCTTAAGTGGCTATTTAAAATACTTTGAATGTTTTATATTTTGTTACAGACATAGTGTCATCCTGCAACTGTTTTGCAGCATATGAAATGTCCCAAACACTATTTTTAACAAAAAAAAAAATGTTTTTACTCTCTTATAGTCAAAACAAGTTTTTAAAAAATTCTGTATTAAATATGCATAAAAAAAATCAGGAAAACGTGTCTTATGTAAATTCAGACCACTAGTCCACATATATAAACATCATTTTTCTCTAAAAGTATATCGTATCAAAAGGTAATACTTAGATTTTTATTCTAATTAGGTTCTAATAAGCCCAAATAGCAAAGAGAAATACAAAAATGCATGTAAAAAAACACATTGGGCCTTAAGAGGCTATACAATGTGCTGTTGTGTTTCATTTAATTTAAGATGGTGAAATTTCACTAACACAGAAGAGCATTTCTGACCATTGTCTCTTTTCTTTTTAGCTAACAAGGCATCTGTGCAACTTCAACCAAAAATGAAATGTGATGGAAAATACTTCACCTGTATAAGAAATCTCCAATAATGTGGACTCTTATCTATTTACCTGTGAAACTCACTCAAAGGTAAATGTAATTGCATCTTTGTGATAATAGCCCAATTTATGAAGCTGAAAATGAAATAGAATTAGCCGATTAATTGAAAAGTAATTGAAATCAACATTCAGAACCTATATTCTGTCAAATTTTTCCAGGTTGATTTTTACATTCCTTACCGCCTGTAGTCACGTCACGTGACCCAGCTTATGAACAAGACATGTTGCAAAAATGAAGCTGCTGAACTGAAAAATGTAATCTGATCCCTCATTAAGATTTTTATCCCATCATTAATTGTTTATTTACTTGAGTAAATCTATATTAATTCAGTTTTTAAATTACAGTAATAGTATTGACTAATATGAAAATGTTCATCTGATTTATGTACAATACAGTTTGTAAAGGAATATTTTTTGTCTTTTAGTAGAGATATTATATGAGAGACTTGCTTTGTTTACCAAATAAAGAGAATCTAATTGGATTTGCATTTTAAACATTAAATAAAAGTTAAGATATTTTTTATTTAAGGTTGTAGTTATGATACTCCCAAAATAATTTCGCCGATTTTTACCAAAATTCTTCACAGAAATGGCAAAAAACGTCCGCAGATTCCATCTGGCCCTACCCATGAGCCATACTTTGTACTACATTGACCATGATTGAAAGCTGTGCCAAGGATGCCTTGAGATGGTACATTTTCCATTACATTAAAATTATTTTTTACACTGAAATATTTGTTTACAGAAGATGCAAGAAATGCAGTTTAAAATATTATTTACAGGATATACAAGAGTTATTTTTTAAAGAATAGATACTGCTTATTTTCTACTTTAATTATGAAATTATAAAACTCGTCATTTAGCATATGCACAAACTTGATGTGATCCTGCCAGATGACATTACAGGCTGAATCACTGCAATGGTTTGAAGTATTGAAACCAAACTTAAAGTCTAGAGTGACTTGACATTGACCAAACTACATCAGTTTGCATCACCTTCTGGGTAAAATTGACAATTAAATTCCATCAATAGAAATCAACAAAATTTATCAAATGACTTTTGAATAGTTTTGTCTATTGTCATGAGACTGGTCTTGCAGATTTCTTGGATCATACAGAGAACATTGATATAATTTATTCTCTAATTAACACGACTTCTTGTTGATTTGAAAATCTTTGAAAATCTGTTGTTTTAAATTCTCCATAGATTATTTCTCCATAGAATTTGGCTCAGATCACGCTGCCAAAAACGTATAGAATTTTCCAGTTGCTCTGCATCTCGTTTATGATGTGGCCGCTGGGCTGCTTAGTCCCGATAATTGCTGCTTGCAGCTATATTTATTATTGTTTCCAAAAGGGCAAGTTATTTATTTTCACTTTTTTAATAAAAAAAAAAAGTGACTTCATTTTAGGCAGTGGGTGTTTTAATTTAATTCAATAAATAATCATAGATAATAGATGTCGAGTGTGTGTTTCCTTCAATTATTTTAAAATTAAGTAATGCAACCATTCAAAAACCTCTCAATTGTAATATGTGAGCATATTTGCAGTCCAAAACTTGTCAGTGACCTATGAGGGCAAATATATAAAATAAAAGAATCACTCAATCATAACAGAGTTAAAATGTTCAATTAATCGAGATTTTGATTTTAGGCTAAATGGCCCAGCCCTAAATAGAACCAATAATACATACAAAAAACTGACTCAAGAACACAAAAAGCTTTATTACCTATATAACAGAATTAGCAGACACATACAATGTATATCTATATAAATACAGTGTGTACCTGGTAAGCACATTGAGTGTGAATGGGCTTATTAAAGTTTTGCAGGCTAAGGCCAGGCATTCTTATGTGTACTTTTCTCTAGCCAACCAAAGGCCACAAAAGCAGGTCGCTGACCGTACACTCATCTACAATGCTCAAATCTATTTTATTCCTTTTTTGTCTCCTCTACAATCCCTCCTTCACTTTATCAAAAGATACCCTCTCCAATTAGTCAACCCTGGGGACAAGAGCGCAAGCTAATCTGATCTTGCAGCACTTCTGAAAACAAAGCGATTAATTTAGTGAAATTACAGGCCAAATTCAAAACGGGGTGAGAAAAAGAGTCACAAAAACTAAAGAAAAGCATTAAAATAATAATAATATGTACGACACTGTAAGAAACTCAACAATGGCTGACAGATTAGTTCTGTGTGACCGCGGCAGTCCTTCTATTTTGCAGCCAACTTCCTTATGTTGATGATCAGCCGTTTGCTGTATTCTCGGTGGTCCACAGGCTTGGCGTCCACCACTGTCACTTTAATGCGAGATTCATCCTGTGAAGACAAAACAAAAGGGATTACAATTCACGTCCCTCCAAGTTTTTCCAACTCATCCAAAAAGCACTTATAAAGGCCTCCTAAGGGAGCAAACGACTGAGATTGTTTGAAAATGGAGTGTTGCTGTTTTTACACACAAACCAGTTACAAGAATTTTCAGTTGACGAAAATGGAAAGGCAGTGATATAGGAAGCAAAGAAATAGGGGAAAAAAGGAAATAACCTGTAAATAGACTACACTCACAATCTCAGAAAAATGATTAGCATCTTCTAACGACCCCTGTGAAAACTCCTAACACTATTAGTTTAACCTAAAAATCTATTTAGCCACAACTGCAGCCATTAAAGGTCTTTAAAAGTAAATCTGCCTCAGAGAAAGAGAGGGGAGATTTAATGCAAATCTGCCAAATACATTAATAAGCTTTAATAAAATCATTCTCCAAGTCCCAAAGGACACAAAAACAATCAAATCAAGTGAAACTGCATAAGCAGCACTTATAAGATTTCATGTTCTAGCACTGCAGAACTAGGTTTACAACAATCATCGTTGCTTCTTGCAGATAACTGATGAACCAAAACAATTTCACAATCTAAAAGTAATCGTATTTTTTGATTTGAGCACTGGACTGATCATAGACTGAAATATTTTATGACAACACTTCTGCTTCTCTTTTCTATCACACATTTGAAGGCCTCCACAAAATTAAAAAGTGTCATCAGACAACAATCAGCATGCTGAGCTATAATGAGAACGATGAACGTCAAACAAAGCAAATTAATGCATGTCATTTTAATTCACATGAAACTAGACTGTTTCTTTCAATGTACTTGTATCTTGCTAACAACTCAAGTATAATTATGCTGAAAAAAATATATTTTAAATTGGAACCAAAAGCTTCAGTCTGGATTAATGCAGAAAAAAACATCTAAATGCTACTTCTGGGTTCACTGGTCTCATTCACTAATTGCATGAAGTGTGTTATGAGCACAGAAAAGTTTCGCACACCCACATGATTCCCAACATGCGTCAACATAAATTTGTTCTGACACTTGGTTTATTCCTAAACATAAGGCTAATTATCATAGCAAATGTTTCAGTGATGTCTAATTTCTAAATACATTCACTATACTGTGTTGCCAATCCCTTTGAATAATGCGCTTTAAAAATAAAGATAATACACTTACATCCCATCCTCCACCACACAAGCGAAGAATGCATATCAAAAAAATTGTTGTATGAAATATCAATGTCTTTAAAAACTTCAATAACGGCAATTACAGAATCAGATGGTTTACTATATGAGTGTTTTGATCAAAAAAATTCACAGTAAAGACATTTCAAAATGTCTACAGATACTGAAGTAAAAAATCAATGTTTCATACTTCTGCATTCAAACGAGACAATTACACTTAATATAGGAGACTTTTAGTTTAGCACAGCATCAAAGCACAACTATTTAAGAGATTTACAAGCTTTTACTTCCAACTAGGGCTGCACAATATTGAAAAAAAAAAATCGGATATGAGATATTTTGTTTTGCTGCGACGTATATTGCGATATGACTTTCAAGAGTGCACATTTAGAGATTGCTTGATATTAATAGCAGGTTTGTCATGCTGTCCTGGCAGAGAACCCTGAGTTCCCACCTGGTCAATGAGCATGTAAGGGGGTACGAGATCAGGTAGTTCTCGAGAGCTCCCTCTGGTAAAGGAAGAAATGGGGGAGATGGGGTGGAGAGGGGGATTCTTTAAAAAATAAAGAAGAGGGAGTAATGTTAGTCAGGCTATTTAAAGTGAGTTTGGAATGATCCGATTGGCTTACTATTGATTACAGATGAGAGACGAGGTGCGATCAATCATATCACATGCTCCTCTTGAAATTAGTTTGTGAAACTTTACTTAGTTTCAACTGTTGATTTGAATAGCTCCATTTGGAAATATTTCATTAATTTAGGTTGATCGGGATAATCAAGTCAATGTAGCGCATCTGTATAAAATGTAATAAATTACAAGAATATATAAATACGACAGAGCAAAACTAAAGAGGTTTTCAGGGGAGTCTAACAGTCTTTAAGTACAAAAATTGAAAAATAACAAATCAAACGTAAAATACCATGGTCAAGATCATTGTTTATTTTCTTTTAATAATATTTAAAAATATCTTAATCTTTAATAAACAATCTAATTCTTCGATGTGATTGCAGATACATACATTGCAATAACTATATATTGTTCAGCCCTACTTTCAACTCACATTTTAGTATTAACTGAGGGTTCGAAGTACTGGTCATATTTGATCATATGCATTTATAACAAAATGAGGCAGAAATTATATTTGATAGTAATTTTCCATTCAATAATAATGGATATGCCGATTAAATGTAAATTATAAACATATATTCTATCCTAAGAAAATACAAAGCTGTACTGATGAAATCTGCATTTTATTCATCTACAGCACAGGTGTCAAACTCAGTTTCAGGAGGGCCGCAGCTCTGCACAATTTAGTTCCAACCCTAATGAAACACACATGATCAAACTAACTGAGTGCTTTAGTCTTGTTCATACCTACAGATAGCTGTGTTTGAGCAGGGCTGGAACTAAACTTTGCAGGGTTACGGCCCTCCAGGAATTGACTTTGACACCCCTGATCTACAGCCAGAGCCAGATGTTCATATAAGGATTTCCTTAAGAGCCATGTTTTATTACACAAAAGTCTCATTGTGCCTTTCTGTGAGAGGGTACTCACTGTAATTAAAATATATTCAGTTAAATAGACTATGGCATTCATTTAGTTGGTCAAGCGTAAAACGAACATTATCAAAATTCTCTACTACTTTAAAAGTGTGGAAAATAACATATTTACAGCCATATCACCCTGCAGTCCAATACCGGTTACTCACTGAAGCTAAGCAGGGCTGAGCCTGGTCAGTACCTAGATGGGAGACCACATGGGAAAATATAGGTTACTGTTGGAAGTGGTGTTGGTGGATTTAGATGTGTAAAATGCAGGGGTGCAATATAATCAGTAAACAGGTGTGTAAAATATGGACCAGATAATGCACTAGAGAAGCGATTGTGTATGTTGTTGTTGGCATTTTAAATATTCTTAGCCTACCCAAGTTACTTGCTGTAATTGTAAATGCATTATTGGTAAGATTATTACTAACACATTATAATGTGTTGTTAGCGGTGTAAAATAATGCACTTGTTTTTCCTATTTATATTTTTGTCCTCCAAATAGCAATGACAGTAGGTTTTGAACTTGGATTACATCATCTAAGATGTAATTCAACTAGATGTGAATCAAATGGCATGGGACAAGGTAAAAAGGCAAGAGCAACTTTACCATGCTTCTGCCTGGGAGAAAGAGTGTAAAATAAAGTTGGTCTCTATTTGTATGAACAAAGTTGCAGTCAACGTTGGAGTTTACAATAGTGCGGCTCCCATATTACTTCAGATGGCGGTTGGGGTCAGTCAAACTTGGGTTCGAGCCAGACAATCAAATCAAATGTGAAAGCACCTTGAATCACCCAACTGTGCATGCAATTCACATATTTAAAATACAAGTTTGTTTCGTTTTCAAAGACATACAAATATGTTATGAAAATTAATGCATATGCAACATATAACTCAAGAAATATTTGAAAATGTATTATTAGTTGTGCGGTGAGAGAACAGGGCAACACCTCCAGGTACTACTTTAAAAACAGGCTCAAAAAAGGTTGTGTATCCCTGGTAATCTGTCATTTTCCCTTCAAAATATCATGGTCTTCTTGACCAAGACCCGAATATTGCAACCTCCCTAATAATGGCCATAACAATAAATGTTGTTGCTTTTTTTATTACTATTATTGTCACAATTATCTTCACGCTATACATCAGCAGTGCCTCCCAACACTCATATTTCCAACAATTTTCCAGGTTTGAAAAAAATAAACAATTATCTGATTATTTTCCCTGGTCTGGTTAATAACACTGAGGAGGGTTTAACTCTATCTCTTGTATGCTTTTATCTGGAGAAACTGCAAACTCTAATAAGATCCCCATTTTCCTTCACCTAAGCTAAAGGTGACCTTCACAAATGCTGACTGTAGCCTTGTATTTTCATTTCATTACCTGAACATGCAATTTAACGATCTCCACCGATGTGATGGCTGGGAATTTGGATACTGATACAGCATTTCAGATGCATACTAATTTCCCTGAAGAATAATAAATTGCATTACGCAGAGACTGACTGCAGCACCGATATGAGCCAAACACGATTACAGAAATAAGATAGACAATTTAAGGCAATAAATTTGTGAAGCTAATATCAGATGAAGTCAAACTTGAGTTGACTTGAATTTTGAGAAACAACATATGAATCTCAACTTTCATAATAGGAAGAAAAAAAGGCTGCTGAATGAGATAAACAGCCCACAGGGTATTGACATGCGTCCTTTACACTAAGTTTGAGAGCAGGTGTGTTTGAGAAAGGCAAATGGACTAAGTGATCTTCTGGGCATCAAGCTCCCAAACAACACAAACATATTCACTATTCACAGCTTATCGGTCAATTCATGTTTAACACTGAAAAGCAAATTCATCGATGGGCAGAATGAAGAAATCGAGAGCGTACAGGACTTTATATTTCTTGGTTCCAAGATTGACCGAAATAGGGACACAACACCTGAATTCAAGAGACAGTTATCCCTTGGATGGAATGCAATGGTGAGCATGAATGCCATCTGGAAAAGTAAGGATATCAGCACTGCAACTAAGCCAAGGCTAGTCAACGCAAACATCTTTCTCATAGCAACCTATGGCTGCGAGACGATCAAGGAGACAAACAAAAGAAAGATCAACGCCTCCGAGTTGTGGTGCTGGAGAAGACTGTTGTGCATCCCTTGGGAGAGAATCACCAACAAAGAAGGCCTAGAGTGCATCCAGCCAAAGACCTCGCTGGAAGCCAAGATTACCAAACAGAAATTATCCTATTTTGGCCATGTCATGCGTAGCAATTCACTTGAGAAGGCAGTAATGCTGGGAATGGTCAGTGTAAATAGGAGGAAAGGCCGCCCAAGAACTCGTTGGCTTGATACCGTCAAATCTGATACCAACTTGAGCATTCAGCAACTCAAAGAATCTGTGATTACTAGAACTGTGTGGAGGGGAATGATCCATAGAATTACCATAAATTTACGTTGACTGAACGGATAATTGATAGTTTGGACTTACAGCAATGAAAATTGAATCAATGGATTTTAACATGGCTCTCATGTAGCATGTCATATGGAAAACGAACAAGACAAAGTGCAGTTTTCATTAAGGGCAATGTGGTGGATGGGATGGCAGAAATGCTGTCTATTTCCAAAAATCTCAGTCATAACTTCAAAAAAATATTTCTTTTCTTTGTGATTTTAACAAACTATATTTTGGCTTTGAATGTTTTTTAATAAATAGAGATACATAGTCTACATTTATTTGATAGTAAATACAGTACAAATATTTTCAAAAAAGTAATATTGTGAAATGTAACAATTTAAGCTTACCCATTTTCTTTTATAATAAATTTTAAAACATAATTTTCTCTCAGTAATCACTGTAATCATGGTCCTGACTCCTTGTCCAAAGCCAAATATAAGCACTTTCCAGGTGCATTTTCAAAATTCTCTACTACTTATATAAGTGTGGAAAATTACATATTTACAGCCATATCACCCTGCAGTCCAAGACCGGTTACTCACTGAAGCTAAGCAGGGCTGAGCCATTCAGTACCTAGATGGGAGACCACATGGGAAAAACTAGGTTACTGTTGGAAGTGGTGTTGGTGAGGTCAATGGGGGCGCTCAACTTGCGGTTTGTGTGAGTCCTAATGCCCCAGTAAAGTGAAGGGGACACCATACTATCAGTCTTTTGGATGAGACGTTAAACCGAGGTCCTGACTCTCTGTGGTAATTGAAAATCCCATGGCACTTCTTGTAAAGAAGGCTAACTTCCCTTGTTCTGCCCTTACCCATCATGGCCCCCAATCACCCCCATCCACCGAATTGGCTCCAATAGCTGGTGTGTGGTGAGCGCACTGGCGCAATTGTCCTGTGGATGCTGCACACTGGTGGTGATGTGGATGATTGTGAAGTGCTTTGGGTGTATGACCATACACACTAAATGCGCTATATAAACACATATTACTTAAAATATGTAAATAAAGTAAACCTCTATGTCATCTTTCATCTTAAAAGTTTATTTACTTTAATTTCATGCATTGTTCACTCATGAAGTGGTAATCCCCATGCACTGCTTTTATTTTATGCAAGATTTATTTTATTTAAATAATTTATTATTATTATTATTACCTACTTAAAAAAAAGACCAGGAAAACAGCACAATTACATTAAGTAGTTTCAAGCACTTTATCTAAATTCTAAGGACTTACCAAACCTTGAAAACACTAAATTAAAATTCAAGTATTTTCAAGGATATCTTACAACCATACAAACCCTTTGTAATACATTTATTTGGTGCATTTGTATCATTAGTAATCAAACAATAATCATTAAGACACTCAGCAGTACCACTATTCTTTCTTTTTTTTTTTTTGGAAAACTTACATTGTAGGTCTCCAGCTTCACTCGGTTCCGGAAGACAAAGGTATTGAAGTTTGCATGCTGAAAGACCTCATCAAATGCAGCTTCGTTCTGTAAACCCAAGGCAAGGCAATATTATAAGAGGGTTACAAATAAGACATTGTGAAATTACATTATGTTTGCCTCTTAATATAGACTACTGCATGAGAGCCTGAATGAGCCTCTGAAGAGTAAGACCTTGTTAAAAATCCTTGGGCTTTGAAAACACATTTCATAAACGCCACAAAAAGAACTCCAATTCATTCACAACGTGCTGCTACTCGGAGCATCTTTGTGATACACGGGCCAATCCTCGAGGCCACACTTTCATGTAGTACACGGATAGAAAAAGCAGAGAGAAAAAAAAAAAACAAACAAACAAAGGTTGTGAAGCAGACAAAGAAGAAACTAACCGTGTCCTTTAGTTGGCCAAGATAAGCCGAATTTTGGCCCAGAAGAATCTCGGCACTGTCTTGAAAGCAAGTCACCCACTGGTTGTCTCCAAAATCAGCAATGTTGGCCTGACAGAAAATAAAACGACAATTAATGAAAAACACAGAAGAATCACTTCATGTTTTACGTTTATTAGAAGTCACGTCTAACATTTAAAGCCCAAACTGAATTGCCTGATTGGACGATGAGGTTCTGAAAAGGGAGACAGACCACATACAATAACTGAACTGAATTGAGAGTTAAAGTGGTCAAACACGGAACCAAATAAAATGCAACTAGGCAATACATTTAGGTTTATTCAAAGGTATCACTTATCGAAGACACAAACCAAGACAATTAATAAATGATAACTTCTGCAATATACAGGTAAATGGAAAAGACATATGTATATCTCCAAAATTGCTTCACAAATTCAACCCAAACATTCCAGATCAATGTAATAAAGAGAAAGGAACTCTAGATCATTGTTTATGGGAGTGTTGTTTGATTGAATTTTGGGGGTTCTATCCATAATTTTAAAACAGCATATTCCCAAATGTCAAAAAATATTTTTCTGTCCATATAACTTGTATAACCTGCTATACCATCGATTTGATACCTCGATATTGTAGGTTTGTACATGCATTTATGTACTTGTAATTTGTATTATTATTTTAATCTATATAATTTGTATGCTTTGTTATCTTTTTTACATGTTAAAGGTTCCTGAAAATCTTTGTTTTAAAAAGGTATCACACACCAGATGTGTCACAGACGCTGCATTTACACTGCATGGTTAAAGTGACCCAATTCCGATTTTTTTCTGTTGACTGAAAAGGAAAAAAACAAATATAAAAGGAAAAAAAAAAAAAAAAAAAAAAAAAAAAAAAAAAAAAAAATCACATGGATTCCGATTTACTCAAATCAGATTCAGGCCTTGTTCATATGTGGAAATATATCCAATATGAATTGGATCTGTGCCCTCGTGTCTGCAGTGTAAGTAGGTAGATAGGATTTTCACCTGTCAATGTGAGTCGCGCGTCATTAAAAACTATAGCGAATGACGTCAACTCTGACACTTTCATTTCAGAACAGACTTCAGCAGAGTCCCAAACCTTAAATCTCATAAACAAGGACTAAAAAAAGCTTTTATATTGTCATGTAGCACAAGAATTTAAGCATGTTAACGAGAGAATGCGAGCACAACATCCACCACGTAAACAATATAAACTAATATAAAACTACTGCATACAAAATGTGCATTAATCACGCTATGGACATGAAAAATATAATCCCTACTGGTTTTAAAAAGCCTCAAATAGAAGAATATGGACAAATGAGAACTTTTCGGTCATAAACTATAGCAAAACTCTGCGAACAGATTAAATACAGGAATGGAGAAAAGAGCGCTCTTATTATCAGCTGTCAGTCAGCGCCCGCTTTTTTTCCTGTTCATTACACCTTTGGCTTGAGTCATGTAAATGCAGACAATCGGACACGAGTCCCTTTCAAAAGATGATGTAAGCAGGCCATCAAAAAAAAAAATTATTAAAATAAAATCGGATGGTCACAAAATCGGAATCAACCATAAAGATCTGCAGTGTAAATGTATGGAGTCAATCTAAGGCAATATATACTTGCAACATAAAAGAAAGTTTTGCAAACAAAAATAAAGTATTGAGCAAAGAATTAAAAAAAATAATGCATATTATTATTATAAAAAATGCATTTAAAAAAAATCAAGTAGTGCAAAAAAAGTTTAAAAATAAAGTTTAAAATATTCATATATTTGCTAAATATTTTTTCCAGTATTGCCTTTACAAAACCTCAAGTAAATTGCAATGCTCAAAGCCCCCCAAAAAACAAAGAATTCAGGTATTTTACTTAATCTCGATTAGATTTATGACAGCGATTCATGGCTGATTTTCCTTGTGTCATGATGTCTCCAGCTGATGATGTCGCTTCGTAGGAGACAGGTCAAGCCATGCCGCCCAGTTCCCGGGACTCCACCCCCTTGTCAAATCAGGGCCAGAAAGTGAAATACACAGAAATGTGAAGTGCAAAAAGAAAACAGCATCGCGAAGTCACGGTTGACTGAAAAGCAAATCAAAATGAGCCTTGCAATTGACTAGAGAGGTTTTGTAAAGGCAATACTGGAATAAAATATTTAGCAAATGTATATATTTTAAAAAATTGCAAATATAAATTTTTTTTGCACTACTCTATTCTCTATTTTTGTTTGCAAAATTCCTTTGTATTTCTCAAAACTCATATTTCCCTTTGCGATTTTTTTTGAGATTTGCATTATTTTACAATTTTTTGCTCAATACTTTATTTTTTGTTTAGAAAACTTTCTTTTATGTTGCCAGTATATATGGCCCTAGATTGACTCAATCTAAATGCAGCCATTAACATTCAAGACAGCAGACCAAAACATAATCAAAATCACCATGATAAAGTTCAGTTCAAGAACAAAAAAAAAAAGGCTTTGATGAGTCTGAAATTCGGGGTATGAATAAAAAGCAAACAGAAAAAGTCCATTCAAAGCACAGAAAGACATAAAAACACAGAACTCCAGCCTGGGGTGAAGTTATGTGAACAATAATTTGAGACAAATAAAATGCAACTTAACAGAAAACTATGTGCATGGTGATCTCCACAGCCTCCTCAGTCTTGGCTGGGTGCCATAGAAAGAGTAGCAATGCTGGTGAGCATCCATTAACAGAACACAATGTTAAGGATGTGATGCGTCGTGGTACTTTTTGTTCTGTGTGTGACCACAGCAATGTACTGTGTGGAATTAAAAAAAAATAAAAATGATGTTCTCAGTAGTGATTATTAAACCACACTGAACTGAGCTAAACTGAACTTAACTTAAACACTACAAACTGAACTACACTGTTCCTATTTACTGTGATCTTTTATGTGAAGCTGCTTTGACACAATCTACATTGTATAAGCGCTATACAAATAAAGGTGAATTGAATTGAATCATGTCTGGAGGCTGAAGCTAAATTAAATCAAAACTGAGTAAAAATATAAATCTTTTATTTTAAAAAAAACATTTTCCGCAGACAAGCAACAAGAATAGATTTGCTTTATTGGCCCATTCCTGGAATTCGAGATGCAGCTTTAAATACAAAAAGAAGCAATTAATGAAACACAGCCTTGGCTGATTAACAGCAAAGCCAAATTGAAGAGGCCTCAAATGAACAACGTATTTACAGCATAAATAAATAAAAAAAACAGCACTGTTAAATTCCTTTTAGAAATTACTATTTTCAAAAAGCAGAAAAAGGATAAAAGATATTTAGAAAAGATATTTATTTTAGGATAACCAGAGAACACGTGAATTCAGAAGCTTGATGCGTTATTTTAGAAGGGGCAGAAAATCCAACAGCAAGTCCCTTACCGAGAGCATGAGACGATATTTGAAGTCAGGGAACTCTTTGTCGCATTTCTCACAGCGGAACATGCCATTCTGCTGGTCCACCACCTTCTTATTGCAGTCTTTACTGGGACAGGCCTGATACAAGCAGTTCTCTTTTCGGATGTAGACTATGGTGGCGATGCAAGAGAAATAATCAGCCTGGAAAAAGAAGAACGTTTGTGTCACAAAAAAATATTTGCTTTCAAAGCTTAAAAGGACACACTATATCCGCAATACACACTGTAACTGATCATAATACAAACACAGTTACAGAATACGGTACCATACTGCCTAACAACCACTTCTATGCCATAAAACTCCTTTAAGTTCTTATGAGGAAACTGCAGAACCTACATAGCATGATGTATAGAGTTTAAAAAAAGAAAAACTAAATGCAGCCTGCTTGCAAAATGGGCCAAGCAGAGAGGAAAACAAACTTGCCTATATTCATTTAGGTGAGATATGCAAAGCAGAGAATATGCATACACATAATAAGGGCTTTTGAACGGGGCTGGAGGCAGAAGGGAAAGAGAAGCCGTAGAGCACCTGGAGGGGAGGTCAAAGGCTCTGCGCTAAATGTATGCAGGAGAGACAATGGGAGGACAGGAAGTTCACGGCAAATGTGGTTGGAGATGAAAAGGGAGACACAGTGGTAGCAGGATTTATTTCGAGCGGTTGGCACTTTCACTGCATACAGTACACACTGGTGTCCTAGTGACTTTTCTGAAAGCCTTTAGAGAGGCATGAACGCTAGGGCTGCACGGTTCTGGCCAAAATGAGAATAACCATTTTTGGTTAAAAACAAGATCACAATTTTTTCAAAGTTCTGTAGATGTAAAATAAAAATTAATACGAGTAGGCTATTATTATTATCGGTACCTCTCAGACATATGGTAAAACAACACTAATAATAATAATAATAATAATAATAATAATAATAATAATAAAATGCCTATGTGTCGGTCTACTGTTGGTTAAAATGCTAAATTTTGTAGACTTGAAACGGTGGACTTGAATAGACTTTAAATATGTACTGGATTCACAGTAAAGTGATTACATCATAATACAACTATTCATAATTCTACAGCTGAATTATTGTGTTTGAGATATATGCTTGCAATCTGTCATCAACATTATAACACCATTTTTTTCACTGGTAAAATTTTTTACTGATGTTTGTCATCAGATTCCTTCTTGCATTGTTCAACATTATTTAGACTAGATCAATTATACTGATCCAGTAAACATTTATTTTCATGCACAACCCTCTAAAATGCGATATGATCATCAAATGATGTGCACGATTTCGGTATCACTTTCGCTGCCGAGTGCAGCTCATGTCATGGCTGCCAAACGATCGCTCTGTGCAACAAACCGAAGGTTATTTACAACTTTATAATCTGTTATTCACAGCCTATGCAGGTTCTGTGCACGTCTGCGTCCTCCCAATAGTAAACAAACAGTGCATCAGCTCATGTGTGATTTCACGGTTGCGAATACATCATTACATTGAGACAGAAATTACATATTGGGATGAATTATACCTTATAAATACAGTATGCGACTCTTTCAACGCCATTTGGGCCCTTTTACACTGTCACTTAAATGTGACCTAATTCCAATTTGTAGCTCATATTGTGACACAGATCGGACCTGTTCTATGACAGTGTAAACATGAAAAAAAAATGCATGCATTCCGATATTCAGAGATCGGTTTCTGGATAATAAATCAGATATGTGATAATGGGCCATGTAAATTTGTTTTGTACGTCATTAAACTTGCGACAACGTGGTACTTCTCTGCGGTTTAATGACGTAGAAGGAAGAGCGTATGTGTGCTCATCCTAAAATTTCGGACTCACTGCTCCTCATTAAAGCCCGCCACAATTAGCTCCCACCAGACCTGAGATATCTCTCGTACCCACAAATTCCTCTGAATGGTGGAGGACACCATATATAAACCATAGGCGCTAACTGCGATGATGGCCCTTTCCCTCTTCCTCCGCTACAAAACCATTTTTAAGATGGGCGAACTTTGCATATTTCACAGAGCTAAAAGCAAGACGATTTCATTCATCGTGGCTAGTGTGGAGCAAATTCTAGAACCCACCTTTACTCATGTGTGATGTCATAAATTGTGTGTCAAGTGTAAACGCATGAATCAGATATGGGTCACAATTAAAAGAACGTTTAAACAGACAGGCAAAAAAAAATCTGATTTAGGCAACAAATCGGAAATGGGCATCAAGACCTGACAGTGTACACGTGGCCTTGGAGTTGTCCATGTTGCTGCGCAATGTACATAAAACAAGGTGAAGACTTATAAGGTGACCACCTTTACACATCTCTCCTAACCTTGAAAATATAATTAGCTGAATCGTAGAAAAGCAGAACTAAAATCATGTGTAGGGTCGAATTGAGATCGCAATCTTTTTTCGATTAATCGTACAGCCCTAATGAACACCATGCTTTATTTGTGGGAATAATTGAATGCCTTAAATGGGAATAAATAAACTATCACCTAACATAAAAATACAAAGCACATCAGGCTTTTCACATCTGAATAGTAGTAGCATACATTAAACTCAATCATTGAATACCAACCAAAGTTATTCACATAAAAAGATCAAAACTAATTTCCGGTGTAAATGTGAAATGTGTTTTTATTGAATCCTTCACTTAACCCATCCAAAAAGTAATCACAGAATCAAAGAATTGCATAAAATGATTCTTCAAAATAAATTCATTAAGCAAGGAAACACTTCACTGCTGCTGCGAGACGCAAAAATCTTCTGCTCTGAAAATTTAACTTTTGTCTCTAAAATGTAATTAAATATTAGATTATCTTGTTTGTTGATATTCAAGATAACTGCACTATTCCTTTGAGTAATATTAATTAACTTTATTATAAATGTTTTTAAAAGCATTTTAGTTTATATCAACAATTAAATAATGACTGATTCTAGGCTCTCAAGAAGTGTTTTATTTTTGCCAATGAGTGCTATGGTCTATACGGTCAGCTCACATATCGTTAGAATAACATTCAAGAGTTGTGCACAGGCATGCTGTTCCGGGAGAGAGCTCTGAGGATCATGAACCCAGGGCTCCCTCGTTTAGACATGAGAGAGAGAGAGAGGGGAATCTGAGCTCAGGTAGGTCTCAAGAACTCCCCTGCAATTGGATTTAGAAAAGAGTGGAAGGAAAAAAAAAACAAGGATGACAAAGATAAGGCAGGCGGAATATTTATATGCATTTGGATACATCTGATTGGTTGGTTAGTGATGAATGATGCGAGACCAGTTGTGGTCAAACAAAGCAACTGATCCTCTTGAAATTTGTGCATAAAACATCACATTGTGATAGTAGCAGTCAACAAATATCAAATACCACCAACTTCAAAACTTGTCAGACAAAATTTGAAACTAATTGCACTACAATTTACATTGTTTATGGGTAGAAAAAGGTTTTCGAATTGATTTGGTTTTCAATTGAAAAATCTATCAATCGGGACCCGTTTTTATGGTAAAAGACTTATTGCATGTTTGAGGGTGAGAGGATAAAGGAGGTGAAACTATGTCTTGAAGAGTCAGCTAAGGGCAACTGACCGTTTTAGAAATCACATATTGAGGGAAAAAAATGGAGGATAGACACAGCAGACTGAGGATTACAGGGTGAAAAGGAGGTCAGCGGCTGAACATGACTCTCCTCTTCGCAAGGCTCTTGAGAAACACATTAAATCAAATCTTGCTAAGACAAACACACACGGCACCCTTGTTTACCCTGGTGACAATGGTCCTGATGAGAGCGCACAGATGAGATTCTTCTGCAATGGCCTTAAGAAACTCACGCTCCTCAGAAAATCAGGTCCCGATTCACATTTATGCTGTAAAATTGACTCTTTAATGAAATGCAAAAAAGGGCACTTTGCCTTTCCGAGGACTGAGATTTCAGCTCGCCGTGGATTTGTCATCTCTCATTGGACTATAATCTATACAGAGCCTCTGGCAAAGTCTTAACCCCATATTTTCTAAGGAAATGGGATACGAAAACAACAACAAATGGCAAAAACTTGTTACTACTGTAATTGATTTCTTTCCTAACAGGTTTACTGCTGACCATCCAGTTGTTTCGCTTTGAGAATTCGACCCCAATTAACTTCTTGAAGGGCTGGAATTGATATTCCATGTCACTTCAAATAAATAAAAAGCCTCGCGGGAAATGTGAATGACAAAGGCAGAGAGAGGACAGGTTTGCTATTCAATATGTGAAATATCCCCGTAAATTACTGTCATTTCACTTAGTGACAATATAAAATCCCTCTGAACACGTCTGCCTAATTGAAATACAACAATTAATCCAGTAAATACCTATGTAATTATTGCCACATTCATTCAGTAGTTGAATGGTTTCTAACAAAGAGTGCAAAAAGCAACATTTGTTATAGTTGCCTCACAATATGGCCGTCAAATTGATTTCCTCTAAACAAGTGCAGACAAAAAACAAGTTATTTAGTTTTAATAGCGTTGATGAAAAAAATCTGATATTTAATTATCATTAAATAAAATTATCATCACAAATCCCAGTCCCCAACATATCATAAAATACAGTCTACTCTGAATGATAAACTTCTTTTTCCAGTTCCCAGTGTGGGGGCTACCAAAACCTTTAAATATTAAAGGTTTTTAATAATTAGCTTCAATGAGTTAGCCTAATTGTATTTGTCATTATTGGATTAGAATTGTGTGTGTGTGTGGGGGGGGGGGTTATTTTAGTTATTTTTTTAAACAAATAAATAAATAATAATTCAATAAATAAAAAAATTTAAATCTACCTTCACTAAAGAAATGTCAACAGCCTTTTCAAGACTTGGAAATAAATTAAAAATGTGTCTTAAAATAGCTTTAACAAGGACTTTAGTTATGGCAACATGGGAAAGAAAACTAGGACACAAACTTTTTTGCAAGTGCAGTTAATTACAGACAACTGGCAGGGGGCTTTTAGCAGCCTGACCTTCTGTCCCAACAGAGCAGAAAGTATGAGATCAGGATGAAAGTATGAATGCATCTTTTCACAGAGAAAACGTTCAAGTTTGGTTAACATTTTATGTTTAAAGTTCCTCAGTAATTAATACAAAAAATGTGTTTGTTTTTATTTCATTTATTTTCTGTGGCACTTAAATTGGCATGCATCACATGAAATTTCAACTAGTTTGGTATCTTCTACTAAAACATTAGTATCGTGACAACTATTCCGCTACATATAACATAAAAACAAAAATAGGCTGCAGACAAGGTCAGATTTATTATGCAGCTTATCTGTAGTATAATCTCTTAATTATTAGGCTCAGTAAATGGAGTCCTGCTAATCTCCATTCTCCATCTCCAGTGCTGAATGTGAGTAATGCTTTAAGCACACACCTTGGGAAGATTGGAAGGGCATTACAATGTATGATTAATGAGCAGAGAGAAAAGTGACTGTGTAGCTAAATGACTGCATCCCTGTTTTTTTTATTTATTTTTTTTATTACAGAACATGTAACACAGGACCGACTAATTACACTTAATCAGATGAACAGAAAATAAAAACATAATAAGGTGATGCTCCACAAGGCACTTTAAAGGAATTTCTAACGGGGTCATACTTATTTATTACTTGCTTATTTAAATGTTACTTTTTACAATAAACTGACTTTTGTTTTCTGTGAAAATTTGATACATGCATATAAGGGTTTTGATATTTAACTAAAAATATCACATTAAAGTCATTGTAAAAACAAAAAATTAAATAAATAAAATCTAATAAAAATTAATTTATTTAAATTTAAACTAAAGCTACAGAGGCATTTAAAAACAAATAATAAAAATAACAACTAAAACTAATCTACTAAACATACAGTAGCTAATTATGCTAAATATAGTACACGAACCGGGTGAAAAAAATGTCATAAGTTTTATAATTACTCTAAAGGTCAGTGCTGTTCACGGAGCAGTAAAGTGAAGACTGAATTACGGAAGCAACTATCACAATGAGCAAGTTTACATAGAACCAATAATCCGATTTCAATGATATTAAGACAATACTCTGATTAACAGTCTGCCATTTTTGATTACCTTAATCCGTTAAGGTCATAATCGAACTAAACTGAAATCAAATTAAGACATGTGGAGTATGCCAATTTTAGTCGCATTATTGAAGTGCAGCACAGACATGTAAACACCGCAATCAAACTATTACCGTAGTGTAGGATTTTTGCCGAATTTTGTGACAGGATATTCCATACACACTTGGCTGTGTGACACTATTCTCTGCACCCACCGAGTCAGTGAAGGACTACAGACACCTGCATTGTGAAATACAGAGTTTTTTTCCCCATAAGGCGTGCTGTATCAAATTCCATCAAAACTACACTCATCCAGCAGTTTATACAGGAAAAGTGCCAAACTGCAGCATAAGTCAATTACGTAAAAATGAAACTCCTGAAAATATATAAAACTCCAGAGGAAATGTGGATAGCATGGTGACGCAAAGATGTTAATCGAATTATGTGCTATAACATGTAAAATGTGACCATGAAAGGAACATTTCAAAAGCAACTCATGTAAACACCTTAATCATAGTATTGTCTTATTCACATTAAGGCAAATAATTCGATTACTGATGTCTATGTAAACGTAGTCACTGATCCATGATAGAAAACAATTAAATTAAACAATGATTTTAATCTTTACCAAAAACATCAATGTTTATATCTTAACTATAAACTGTTCTCCCAGTACTTCTGCATGGGTTCCGCTACATTCATTCTTCCATGGCGGGGCACCACACCAAAATTCATCCCGCTACGGCTACATTACAGCTCATTCAAAACATTCAGCCGTTTTTTTTTAAATAGCGAGTTATAAATAGTGTGCCTTTTTTGCATTTCACACCAAAACGTATTAATCATAACAACGCGAACTTTTCTGTAATCGTAGTTGTGCTGTGCCTGATATGTTTAACCCCAGGTGACGTGCTGACTAACTGACTGACAGGTGCGTGAGGCCAGCAAGCACGACGTAGCTTTCAGTTATGATGAACAGTTTCCATAATTATATTTTATTTATAGATAAAGGTCTATGGCTCTGCATACAATGACTTCATCTTGCAGCAGTTTATAGCCGTTTCACTTTACTTCAGGGCGCATTAATGCCGCTCTGTAGGTCTATTGGAGACATTCACAAATATTACTTGCAAATCTAATAAATGTTGGAGACATACTTGTTACATAAACGCACTAAATGGCTCTTCAACAGCATTTATTTGAGAGCGCACAGAAAAATCTGCACTTGAGCAGCAGATATTTGAGGGCACGCAAAAAGTTTTGTGCACGAACAGAGGAAATCGGCGCTCGAGCACAGAGATTCACATGCTCGTATGCGATCTCGACTTGTAATACTGCTCTCATGACATTTGTCAATGAACTAACGCCACAGGTAGTAGATAGATCTGTGTAAAAGGCCCAACAGAGTCTACCGCCACAGCTGGAAAAAATCCTAGAGGAAACAGTGTTCGGTGTCATTTAATTGTTTGCAACTAACTGAAAAAGTGTAAAAACTGAATCAATCAAACTCTCTCAAATCAAATGCAGATTTGAATGTAGCGCTTCGAAGGATTAATAAACATGCAAATCATAATAAACATTCATGTTGCGCAGGTTTGAATCGAGATCAGTTACACCCCTACTCACAAGCAGTGAATTGTGCACAGTTAATTGCTTTTTAAATAGTTGAAGCATTTTAATTGACCTCCCTCACCATAGGAAGCTACAGCGACCAAGCACTTATTAACAATGTCAGTACGTGATAACCGATTATGATCCATTACTGAACAGATACCAAATTGTCTGCGTCTCGAAGCTTAAAAAACAATTTGACAACCCTAATAGACTGGAAACAAGTGAGCAATAGCCATAAAGAGAATAAAAGAATGCAAAGACAGACAACAAGATATATAGATAAAGATGTATAAATGGAATAGATGACAGAAAAAGAGCAATAGACAGAAAAAAAAACAGGCAATATAAAGACAAACAAACAATGAATCAAAGAGTGATATAAATACACAGACAGAAAAAAAATAGTGAAAAATTAGACAGACGATATTATAATGCAGTTTATTCACAGGAAAAAAATATCTACATACTTTGTCTCCATGGCCAAGATGCTCATTTTTGACTTCCGCCAGGGTCTTCCAGTTTGTGTTTCCACCACCTGGTCCTCTCAGTTCTGTCATGGACTGTCCATCCAATGCATGTCCTTCCTTATCATACCTGTAAACAAACAAAACAAAAATAATATCTAATGCTGTCGATCATCAAAAAATAAAAATATCCGTTTATCCAAACATTCAGGCAATAGCTCATCTGTTCAGGCAGATAAGTAACTGATATCTTAACTACATCTACAGGAGACAGATAAAAATTTCAAGAAAAAATAAACAGCAGTGTTGGCCATAGAGGTGCTGGGGGCTACTTGAGAAACGAATCAACAGCATAGGAACGGTTCAGGGAGATGGGGTCAGGGCAGCAATAGTGAAATCAGAAACCCATTTTCACTAACGCTCCAGAGTGGCTCGAAAAAAAACCCCAAAAAAAACAACATACTCAGGATGAAGCAGTGTATCTGAGCAATCAATACAGCATTATAGTCTAGAGACCGTAGGGTTGGGTACCGGAGGGGTAGTCTGGTAAATACAAGAGTTCAGGGCTTACACTGGAAGGCATGACTAATTGAAAATATCCACGTTAATAGACAAGCGCCTGGCTGCTTAGGCGGTCCCATTTTTCCATTTGAAAAATGGGTTTAATTCTAAAGCATAATCTTTCACCTATGCTTTTAGCTCTTTTGTATCATCACCATACTTGCGTACTTCGCTACTATAGTGATGCACTGGAAAAAGAATCCGCCTACTTTAGATCAATTTCTTTCTGCTCTCCCAACCGTTTCCACCACACTTCAATGAAAATATATTGAGAAAAGCATGCTTGTTGTCAAACATACTTTTATACGACAGTGACAGCAAATGATACTATGCTTAGAAAAAAGAAACTAATTGGGAATCTAGTGAATGCATCATGAAAATAAACAATACTGCAGAATAAAACAAATGCTTCACATGGCCATGACCTGATGGTGTACAGTAATTGACTGACCAAGTCCAATGTATGGATGACTGGTGGTGCCATCATAGAAGGCAGAATGAACACCAGAGGAGCAAATTGGAAATGGCATGTGCTTTAGAGCAGTGGAGTGACAGGCTGGCGTTCACTGCAGCGTGTCTGAACTGAGCAGAGCAGACAACAAGAGGAAAGCAGTGAGATTGAGCACTGAACGGACTGTCACATGTCAGAGGACATGAAACGCTTGTGACAGGAATAGCAAGAGAGGGAAGCAAATTAAGAATGTGCATGCATCTACAGGCGATGCCATTAGTAACTCTTGCTTGAGTTGAGTGCTTTGTTTCTCAACAGCTTAAAAAAATGTGGTTATTAAAAAATAATGCTGAGAAAAAAAATGTATGAAAGAAATAGAAATACTTAAGCTCAAAAGTGCCATGTGTCTCTTTCCAAAATCATTCCCCTTTCATTGATGTAGTAAACAGTAAAAGTGGCCTTTTCATTGGAACCTTTTGCAACCAAAGAAGTGTAAAGAATATTTAAATATGCACAGCACTAGCACAGCAAATGGTCAATATTTATCATAGGTCCTATAAAATTAGATGTAAGAATCAGTATTGTTAGTTATAGATATCGATAAGCTAATGTGCTTCAAAACAGTGACGAAATTAGTATTTAGAAGATATAAAACATGTAAAAGCTTGTAGTGTCACTTGCGCCTAAATGAATCAACGATTTTATCCACATCGACTTACACTTCCGTTTCTCATCAAATCTTAACCAATCAAATGCTTTCTAGTATCTGACATGCCCCGCCCTCTTCAATTTGCTTCTTATTTGACGCACTTCAGCTCAACCACTCTTACAGACAAAGCAGTCATAACAAAACCCTATTGGCAGTTTTTTAAAAAGGGGAGGGGCTACACTACTTCCCACCTCTTCATGTTTCGGTTGAGATTACTATAAACATCAAATAAAAATGCTAATTTCAAAAGCACGTCATTGGACCTTTAAAGGAAAAATGTCAATGATCAACTGAAGAACAGCTTACAAAAAAGTAACTTTTAAATTAAGCAGATATTTGTTGGCCAACGTTGCGAATGCAATATATCTTTCAAAGCCAAATTACATTGCTGAATGCACAGATGCCTATTGAAATAACTTATATCAACAGTCACTTTTCCACGATCATGAGAAACCATTCTAAGGACAGCCAAGTTTAGCTCCAGTTGTGTTTCCACTGAGCTTGGAGCGCAGGACAATTACAAATCATTCTCTGCTCATAATTGTAGGCACCACTAGACAACCATGCCAGTTTCTCCATAGCTGGAAGGTGGAATCTGACTTTATTTTGTTATTCAACAAAGTAAACATCAGAAAAAAAGTCAGTCCCAAAACTAAGAATACTTGATCATCATCTGCATTGTGGTTACATTACACTTGCGAGATTAAGGCAAAGACTCACATCTGCATTATATTCTAAAGACCTCCGTTATCAGCACCAGTGGGAAATGAAAACGTTTCTGTGCTGCACAAACTAGATAAGCAAACAGAATCATTCGGCCTGATAGTGGAAAAGCTAACCATGTGCCAGTGAACACAACATTTCATTTAAATAGTCAGGTCACGTGATGCACGAAAAACAAATTGATGAAAAAAGCAAAGACATATTTTTTTGAAGCACAAGCTTAGACAGGAGTTGCAATTTGTTCAACACACAAAGCTTCTCTATGGCTTGAGAATACTTGGAATATAACCATACCAGTCATATGGACTGCTTATAAAGCTTGGCAAGATAAATCCTCATAGAAAAGCCTTTTGTGGGACAAGTAAACAATAACATTCATTTCACAGTTCCTTTGCAGAGCAGCCAATGTTCTCTTGAAGCTCACTGTACAACAGTATTCCCTGTGGAGAACTTTAGTCATCATAATTAAGCCAAGTGGACACACCAATGACTTCCTTTAAATAAAACTGAGCATCTAAAACCCACGACCCTAATTTAAAATCCCAAATAGAGCTTGATGGAGACATCTAGTGTAGGAGTGCAAGCACAGACAGACTCCTTGGTGTGTGTTGCTTTATTCCACACGCTGGTTTGAAGGCTCTGACAGGTGGGGAGAAGGCAGAAGAGGCTCCACAGCCTCTGAGAAGACTGTCAGAAATGAGCCAGTCAGAGTAATTGGCAACCTATGAGTAAGAGTGCATCAGCGAATGAGAAAGAATGATAATGAACAGGGTGAGAGTGGCAGGGTACAAAGGAATGATGGGAGGCGTGACTGCTGGTGGAATATCAAGTCCACTTCAGGAGAAGCAAATTGAGAGTGGTCCTAATCTCTGACGCCATCTATTGGATAAAATAATACATGCAGCAATGTTGACATTATCTGACCCCACGTTTATACATTGTGCCATTTATATAACTGACTGTTACTCTAAAACCAACCAACCAGGGGTTATTGATTAACAAGGGGTTTTAATGACCAATATATGAAGTACCAGGAGTGATGCTTCTACTATTTCTCACAAAAAAAAAATGGCCACCAATAAAACAGCATTAAAAGAAAGAAAATATATTTGTTATAAAAATAATTGCCCCAGAAATCACCTTATCAGTTCTTCATGACAATTTATGCTAACAAATAAGGCAAAATCTATTATACAAAACTATTAAAAAAAGTAAAGGTGACCATGCACCACAACAGAAATTAAATTGATGATGTAATATTACCATTAAAATATATATGAAAAAAACATGTACTGAAAATGTCCTCTGTCCATGTCTTCTAACATATTTAGAAGAAATAAAGCATCTACAATATAAAATAATATAAATAACTCAATACCAGTAAGACTGACAATAAGAATGGTGATGACAATTCCCTACACTGAGCACTAGAGCGTGAGAACAAATGATCCTCAATCAATGTGATTAATTGGATTGACTTTAAATGGCAGACAACATCTGAGTGCCTCAACATGTTCAACTCCACGAGGACCAGACTTCAAGGTTAAATCCCACTGGGCTTATAGCTTAACAGTTCAAAGATGGTCATTGTCATTTAAAGCCAAGATGAAACTGTGTTTGCAGCACATATAACTTAAGTTACAGAGTGAAATGCATTTAGTAAGTATTTGGTGTGAAGCGCTATAGTTTTATTAAAATGTGACTGCTGAGCGCACACCTTAGAAGTAGTGCCAATAAGCACAAAAAACATCTCACCTTTTCCGAATGCCGTGAGAGCACCGCGATTCATTCAAGTAGAACTAACCAATCTGCTTCACACATGGTATGGAATAAAGTATATACATTTCAGTAATAACGGCAGACTAAATACCTCCGACAAACTCCTATTACCAGCGCATCTAAACACTATAGTGCTTTTTACTTTTCTCCATAAACCTAAGCTGCAGCAATGATTTTTCCATTTGTCATCCTCTGATAAACTGGCTGATGGTCACCTAGTTACGAGAGACGCAAGGAAAGCGCGAGCGCAAAGTCCATTGTAAATGGTCAAGGAATCCACGCGCACACGCTTGTCACTTCAGGTCAGAATAACAACACATACAAAAATGAGTGCGGTGGCCAGCAGTGAGGTGATTGGCAACATCCTTAAATCCTTTTTTATTTACAGAGTGGCTTTTTGGTTTCTTGTGCATCCTAGCCATTAGCACCCCATCTGGAGGAATTTTATTTTTTTGCATAGGGGCTAATACAGTCATTCAACTTCACAATTTGAAATGTTGCAATATGTATTTGAAGAATGATGGTTAGTTCCTTGACTTGAAAGTTCTGATTTGATTATGATAATTTGTGTTGTTGACAGATTGAGGTTTACTGTATCATTACACCTTAAAGTTTGCTTTGATTGTTCACTATTTACGCTTTACCATTGCACACACTTTGTAACATTTTATCTATCTAGTTTAAGAGAATAACACATATGTTTATTTTATTATCAAGAGATTGTTTAAATATTTTTGTTTTTGACTGTTGAAACCATTTGTCTTAGTAATTCTAATATTCCAAAATGTATTGTTCAAAAATTTGCAATAATTATCAATATTGAAAGATATAAAACATATTGTGATTTTTTTTTTGCAATATCGCCCAGCCCTATATTACATAAATGCCTTTTCCTTTGGATTAACATGCACAATACGATCGAAAAAGTATATAAAGAAAGCAAATAAGGTCTGAATTTGGATCACTAGCTGATTTACAGAAGCATTAATAATAAATACTAAAAAAAAGTCTCATGTTAGTTCAATTGGTGACCAAAACAGATTAATAGTACGTTTAAAATATATATATATATATATATATATATATATATATATATAATATATATATATATATATATATATATATATATATATATATATAGCATTTATTTAACTAGTGTATTGTTTTAACCACGTAAAATAGACTGTTCTAACACCTGTAAAATAAAGTTACATATGCGAGAGGCCTCAGAAGAATGGAAGAGACCCAGTATGTCAAGTGTTGGAAAATAAGGTCTAAATTTGGATCATTAGCTGAATTTACTGAAGCACTGATAATAAATACAAAAAAAGCCTTATGTTGGTTCAATTGGTGACCAA